>NC_009410.2:809515-935085 GCF_000002875.2 Leishmania infantum JPCM5 | reverse complement strand
CCTCAGCAGCAGCAGGTGGGGAGTGGTGGGGAGAGCGCCGAAACGAATAAGGAAGCGCCCGTCTACGCAGCAATGAGACGCTTCAGGGGACAGAGAGAGAAGGCGATCCGGTGGACACGGTGTTAGGGAGCACGCAGCGGAGAGCGACACAGATAGAGATAAGCACCTGCGCGTGCATAGCGGCCTTCATCCATCACGAGAAACATGTAGACGTACGAAGGGCCGGGAGAGAGAAGGCGGTAGTGGTGGTGAGAAGCGAGAAAGCATTGAGGACGTTGGAGAAGGTGCGGTGCAGCGCATAAGCGGCGGTGACCATGCGAGCCCGTTGTGCTGCCTTTGCTGCGGCCCATGTGGAAATCCTCTCTACGCCACCACGATAGCTCACGCTGAGCGTGGTCCGTCACGGTTGTCCTTTCTTTTCTCGCGCACGCTTTCTGCAACTCCTTCTACGCTGTGGCCCCCTCCTCTCACGGGGGCGGGGGTGCCTCCACCACGACGGGCACCTGCAGTGCCGCGTCGCCGCGGACCCAGAAACTTGACTGATGGCAGCGCGGGCAACGCGGGTACACCCTCCAGCCCTTCGCCTCTTCACCGCCAATCACAAACGTCTTGTAGTTGCAGTGCTCGCACTTGATGTACTTCTTCAGCGTCGGCTTCAGCTCCACACGGTGGTGCTGCTCTACGCAGGTCGTTGGCGGCTGCCCGTACCAGCAGCGGCACGCATAGCAGTAGTGAGCCCTGATCTGCTGCTCCGTGATCGCCTCCAGCGCCTCCAGCGCCTTCTCCCTTGTGATTTGCTTGTTCACGAAGCAGAGCAGTTGCTGCCGGTCGGATTCGCTGCGCAAGTGATCATGTGCGCTGTGGATACCGTCCGCTACCGATCCAAGGAGCGTGAGAGCGGACGCCGCGCCGTCTTCAGCTTCGTGCAACTTCGCCGACGCACTCGTAGACACCTCGGGCGGCGACTTCGTGCTTTCTGTCGAGTTGCTCGTGACGTCCCGCGCAGCTTCGATAGCGGCACGGAATAGCGCGTTTTGCGACGCGGAGGCGCCTGTAGCGGAGCCGACGGCGCTGGACATCACAACGCTGTGGCGGTGGTCCCTCTGCTGCGGCGACGCGATGACGGCATGTACGGCGCCGTGGCTTCTGATAGGCGTGAAGGGGGCTGATGCGCCGCGACGCAGTGGCTGGAACTGCTGTCGCAGTGCCTCCACTCGGTTACCATCCGCCCCGTCTCTCAACGTCGCGGTGGCGGCGCTGGCTGTTGAGGCGACTGGTGAAAACGACGGCGACGACGAATAAGAACAAGGAGAGGTAGCATGCTCCGTGAAGGTCGCAAGGGAGGACGACGGCGCTACCTCCATTCGCGCACGCTTCTGCGCGCCGGCGGTCGACGGCGTTCTCGTGCCCCTGCCACCAGTGACGCCTTCGGTGCTACGACTTGGGGCTCGGGCATCCACATTGAGAGCATCGCCACCGCTGCTGCCGCCGCCGTCAGTGCGCGCATGATTTGGCAGCCCTTCCCCTGTAGTGCTAGCTGTCCTCCCGCGGCGCAGTTGTCGCCGAAGCAACTTTTCTTCCTCGTGGTGGACGGCCTGCTGGCGGGCGGCCTCCAGCACATCACGACCACGCGATGTCACGCCAAGCTTATGTGCCGAGGGGTAGCTCGCGGCGGGACGCAGACCGACCTGCTGCCGCAGCGCCAGAGGCGCGCCAGTCTGCACACCGCCGTACACACCGGAGGCGGCCGAGTTCACGCAGTTGCGGAGAGCGGCATTCTCGACAGGAAGCCCGGTGGCGCCGCGCACGGCGAAAAACGACGTCTGTCGAAGCATCTGCTGCGAGGCAGCCAGCCTGCTGTTCGTCACTGGGCCACTACGGTGTGACGCACGGCCGCTGCTGCCTGCAGGGTGGTGGTCTGCTAGCCGCTGCGCGACGCCGGCCGGCGCCAAGGCGGCAAGCCGTTGCTGTGCTCCGGAGAGGGTAAGGTGCGTGGTGAGGGTGCTGCCCTTCATGGTTGCAGGAGCTCCAAGAGACGAGGCGCTAGCACCTCGCGCACCATGCGTCGCGTTGCGTTCCGTTCCTACAGTGTCGCCGCTTCGCGCAGCCTTTCGAAGGCCTGCGACGTGGTAGATGCAGTGTTGCGACCGCTGCGTGTTCACCATGGTGTGGCAACGCTCCTTCGACTTGTAAGTCACGGACGCGCAAGTGCCGAGGTCAGCGGCAAAGCCCAGCTGGCGGACAGCCTCGCTATCCGCCACGCGCAGCAGCACCTCGTCGGTGTCGTGCGCCGGCGCAGAGGCTCGTCGTGCGCACCGCGCGACGTTGCTAAGAGCCACAACTGTGCCAGTGGCCAGGCGGCTGTAAAGAAAGTCAAACGCGCTGCCGCAGAGCAGAACGCTGAGCTCCGTCTCCGGCGCTGGCGAGATGCTCTCCATGTTCCACAGTGTCAGCACAGCGTAGCGTGAGGAGCGGGTGGCCGTTGTGCTCTGCCTCGGATCCGACTTGCGCGTGACAACGCCAACGCAAGTGCGGGCCACCGCCTCATCGCTGCGGCGCGACATGCCGCGAAACAGGTCGAACGAGGCGAATGGGAACTCAGCCAGTCGCACACTGAGCTGTTCAAGGCTGAGGGTGGCATGGCGAACGCGGATGCGACTGAGCGGCTCCGTAATTAGCGCTGATGGCGGTGGTGCGGACGCGAGTCTGGAAGCCGCACCCTCTCTTGGCGCGGCACCGCCCCTATCACCGTGAGAGGATCGCCGTCTATTTTCCGCAGTCGAAGTCGCCGATGGCGAAGGGGCAGCTTTGATGACGGTGACGCCGCCACTCGCGCTCGGGGGTAGAGGCAAAGGCGTCGCGCAGCGCGTGCGCGGCAGCGAAGGGGCAGCGCCGCGCTCATAGTGAGCAAACGACTGCGGCAGAGAGTCTGGAGAAAGAAAGCCGTCCACCAAGGCGGTGGTCGCGGTGGGTGGCGGGGAAGATGCTGAGGACGATGTGCGCGCAATCGGAAGCAGATTCAGCGCCGCTGGTGATGCAGACGAGCGGGTGGAGAGGGATATCGTGGGAGCATCGCCGGTGCCATCGAGACGCGTCGCCGGAGTTGTCGAGGTCAACGAACCCGTGCGCGGCTCAGGTAAGGTCGCGGACGGCGCAGATGCATCTCCCACCTCCACCATCACCTCGTCAACCGGCGCGAGCGGTGGCGTGTCGCCGTTGAAGATGTCAAAGAGGTCATCGCTCATCCTGTCGACGTTCGCATATGAGGCGGCTCTCACGGCAGGCAGGTCAAGACAAGCACACAGACACACTTGCGCACCCTGAAGGGTAAGGGTCTTTCCTATGGCACTCCCTGCGTCTGCAGGTGTGCGTCTTCGGGGTGTGTGTGTGTGGGGGGGGGAGGCGAGTGGAAGCACACTGCCTTCTGTGCAATAAGTTCGATGATGGGTGTGTGTTTCCTATATCTCTATGAGTCGAGGAAAGAGGGGGCGTGCAGCTGAAGGCGCTCGAGCCCACCCCCTCCCGTCTCTTGCTTGGTGCGTGCGGAGCGTCCAGGCGTATCGGTGGTGCTAAAGCGCCCTCCTCCTTCCATGCTCACTTGATCGTAAGGGCCTCTCGGACGCTGAAGTCCCAATGCACACGTGATGTCTCCGGAAAAAGCGCGAGAGTCGAGATAGCGAGAAGGATATGCGCACAGACACGCATGCACAATAAAGGGGCAAGTCGTCGTTTTTCCTGTGAGAGACGCGCCGGCTGCGAGGGATGAGCAAGGGAAGGTGGAGAAGAAACGAGGAGTTAGACGGTGGGGCCGCGTCAACAGACATTCACATCACTCCTAAGCGCTGCGAGACGAGAGCAGTACTGTTGGGGATGGAAGGCAACGGCCGTGAGGACCGCGAAGAGAGGGTGGGATGAGAGCGCGCTTGTGGTGTCAGCATTCTCCCTCTCCCACACACTCTCCAGTCCTGTGACGACTGATATGCGCGTCTGCGTACCTGTTCCTAGGTCGCGCTTTCCATGAGAACCCGGTACCTGGGTCGCGCGGCACATGGATGTCGCACGTTCCGCCAGTAAAGGGCGGGGTGGGATGTGGTTCCCCTTTCGCCTGCTTCTTCCAGCGCGACGTGCTCCGCCATCCACGGTGCATCAACCCCTCTCGAGTGCTCCAGACACCGTCATGGCGGCACTTGCAGGCGGGTGTGTCTACTTCCTACCGCCTTTACGTCTATCCGGTTGATCTTCTTGCGAGCTTCGGGGGGAGAGGGTGGCGAGTTCAAAAGACACGGACGAAATCTACGCTGTACATGACGGACATCGAACAAAGCCAAAGCAAACGCCCGAGAGAAGAGGGGGAGAGGGGGGGCATCGATCGGCGTCACTAAACGATAATGGCAAACGACACTCACGTGCACACGCACGCAGGCACACACAAGCCCACCTGCGGGCGTTACAAACCAGATGGCTTCACATCCACACGCCATGCAGTTATATACGCGCGTATGCATGCATACATCTATATATATATATGTGTGTGTGTGTGTGTGTGCGTGTGCACACCCACATAGAGAGAGTGGGAGATGTATGGATGTCTGTGCACGTCGTGCCACGAGGGAGCGCGAAGAAACGAAAGCAAAGAGCGACTCGGCGTGAGCGTTCAAAGTGAAGTGGAAGGGCGCACGCACGCGCGCACGTCTCCCACCCACCCCCACCCCCACACATACCTCACGCATCATCGTCATCACAGACACAGTGCCAGGCGGGGGGAGACACAAAAAGAGAAAAACACATAAAAAGGGAAAAGGCGCGGAGCCCCACACCCACATTTCCGTGCCAGCGCACGGGTAGCGCTAGTAGTGCGGGCGATCGTGACAGCGGCGTGCCGTGTGCACGGCGATGCGTTCCACCTCGCGGTGGATCATCATACCAGTCAATGTACATCACTCGGACTGCACCGAGAGAAACAAAGGGAAAGGGAAAAGAAGGGGAAGTCCATCCAACGCAGCTCCTCCCCGCCCCCTCCCCCACGCGTGCGTCAGGTGTCTGTGTAAGGAGAAGCGCGTGAGGAGGCGGAGGGCACGCCGTAGCTGGTCGCACAAAGAAAAGTGGAGTAGTTCAACGTCTGCGGTGCACAGGCCTGCACACCACACGCACACGCACGAGGACCCACGCCCACGGATCGCCTCTGCCAGAAGGCGAGCCGTCTCAACAAGAGTCGCGCATGAGTAGTGTGCACGTGTATCCCCGACATGCATGCACAAATGGCTGCCAGCACGCGCTGGAGGATGGTACAACGTCCAAAGCGAAAAAAAAAAAATAGAAGTCAAGCATCTCTCCACATCCCACTCATCAGTCGACCACAGCTGGTGCACCAAACACAGCGAAAGCCGCCGCTCCAACGGTGCATGTGCAGCTATAACGTGGCCTGCACAACTTCTCTGTATGCTGCGCGCGTGCCCGGCCGAGTGAGGCGCCAGAGGTCCAGGGAGGGGCTTCATGAACGAAGGCAGTGGGAGAAAGCCGAAAAAAAAAAGAAGCGAAGCCGCAGCGTTGGTGGGCAAAGGCGGGTCGGGGGAGAGCGGAGGTAACGTGTATGCCGAGAAGGGCACACAACGAAAGAAGAAAGGGAGTACAACGCGCACATGGGGCATCGGTATGCGTGCCACACGTGAGATAGTCGAGCAGAGTGCGACACGAACGCACGTGCCGTCAGCAGTGAGCCAACACAATGAAACACACTTACAGAGAGGCACCGACACGCTCCACGACGGTTGCTGAGGGCGGAGGGGAGAGGGCTACAAGGTCTTAGCGAGTTGAGGGAGGAAGCTGCCAGCTGTCGGCGGTGCCTCGCGGGTTGTTTCGGGCGCCGCGTTGCTGAGTCGCTTAGAGCCCACGGCCGATGAAGAGCGGCGGCGGGTGCGAGACTTGTGCTTTCCTGCGCCCCTGCCGGTCGCTCCAGACGAGCCCCGCGTCTTCGCATGGCCTGAGCCACTGATTGCCTTCCGCTTCGAGCTCGATCGGGGGGCCCGCCCCGCCGCACCACCGCGTCCGCCGCGTCGCCGATGAGACGCCGGCAGAGTTGGCAGCAGCAGAGACCGCCGCACAGCCGTAGGAATATCAGCGACGTCGGCGCCGCCGTCCACCGCAGCGGGGCCGTCATCGGTCAGCGCAGCGCGGAGGCCATGGAACGGTACAAGCTCGGCCAGTGGCGCTGCCTGCTCCGCTGCCCCACCGCTTGTATCGCCGCCTTCGCCGCGCCGCGAGACCGTCTGGTCCTCCTCGGACTTGGTGTGAAAACGCAGTATCGGGTTAAGGAAGCTCACGCCGTCGGGGTTCTCGGCGACGATCTGCACCGTGTACGTCGTGGACGGCGTCAGGTTTGTCAGGACGTACGTCGGCCGGTGCACTGTGGCGAGCAGCACAGGGTACGGCTGGTCTGTCGTATTCGCCAGGTATATGCGGTAGACGGGGCGGGTGTAGCGTCCCGCAGCAGCCTCGGACGGTTTTGGTGGCGGCAGCCACTCAAGCGTGGCGGCATTCTGCGACAGCGTCGTGAGATGTGGATCCACCACGCCCTCCGGCGGGGTGCCGCTGGACACCGCGACTGCCTCCGAGTAGTCGCTGTACGGGCCGAGGTGTTCGTCTGGCACCGGCACCGCAGTGACGGCTCCGGAGCCTGCGTCGTGGGCGGACGCCGCCGCAATGCGTCGCGCACACTTGACGCGACATCGCATACGTGAGAGTAAGCCACTGATCAGCACAGCGCAGACGTTTGTGTCCTCGACGGTGTCTATGACGTGCCATCCAGCCGCTGCGAGGGTGGCCACGGGCCCGCTAGAAGCGCCTGCCCCACCAGCCTTGCGCGCACTCGCGCCACCGCCACCGCCGCCGCCGCCGATGATGGTGGTGCCGGCCGACAGTGGCCGATCGGTCTGCACAAAGCACTGCTCAATGACGTAGCGGTAGCTTCCGCGCGGCGCGGCAGACTCCGTCTCGGCAGCGGCCCCCTCCGGAGTGGACCACTGCAGCGAGCAAAACTGTGCATTCACGCGCCGCAGCACCACCTGCGTCGGGGCCGGCGGCGGTGTCACGAACCGCACCTCTACTGGCGTACCCCAGTTCCCGAATAGGTCCATTGCGCGGAGGCGCGCCACATACGTCGTGTCCGGTGTGAGCCCCTCAATGCGCTCATGCATCGAGGATGTGGAGGACCATGTTCCGGCGAGGGCAGAAGTGCCGCCGCGGGGGCTGTTGCCCTGGAGGTGGGGACTGTGCAGCGCCGCTGAGACCGCTGCATCCGTCAAGTCGTACTGCTTTAGGAAGAGCGATTCCTTGGACGGCGAAGGCAAGGCTTTGCCGCCATCGAGGTTGGCGAGTGCCGCCACATCCATGTCTGGGATCGTCGTCTGGGCGGCGTTCGTCAGTGAGTCGAGGGAGCCGCTGAGGCTGCTGTGAAGTCGTGCAGCCGTGTGGATCGCAGCCCCTTCCTGCCGTTGCCGGTGCTTCAGGCTGCTTCTCTGGTGCGGCGCCGCAGCGGCGCTGCGTTCGCCAGGGCGTCCCTCCTGACTGGGTGCCGTGCTTGGGAAGAAAAGTAAGCTGGAGAAGTGCTGCTGCGCCAAGCTGCCCTCCATCGATGACGCGCACGAATGCAGGGCAGCCATGTCGGCCTCCGAGTACACCACGAGCTGGTAGCGTGACACGGAGCGGGAACCGGCGGGCATCGTGCCGGCCGCCGCGGGCTCCTGTGACACGCCAGTGGAGTTGCCACTGCAAGGTCCTACTGTCCCCGCTTCGGTAAAGTCGACGTCTTCCACAAAGCCGACGGCCGACGAAGGGCGGCAGCGGCCCCAGCTGAGGTCCACCGTATCCTTGGTGATTTTCGCCGTCAGCTTCACCGGATACAACGTAGTGAAGGTAGCTGCTTGTGACCACAAGCCCCAGTCGCCACCGCCGTAGCAGGGCTGCAGTGCGACGACGTACTCGGTGCCCGGCTGGAGCTGGGTCAGGCGGTACGAGGAATCCAGGTATCCCTCCTGCATCGGCGTCGCCGTGTTACGACACTCCTCGGCCGATATCTCGCGCTCAAGTATGCCGGCTTGCGTGGAACGGATGACCAGGAGATACTTCGTCGGCAGTGTAGGCGCGCCTAAAGCGGCGCTGGGAGACCCTACAGAGCCACCGCCGGCGCCGCGCGAATCGCTCTCGCTCCGCTCCCACGTCAGCTCCGCGTACGTCTCGCCAGCGCTCGAGACCGTCGGCGCCAGCAGCTTCAGCGTGCGGAAGGTGCGTTCCTCGCTCCAGAGACCCCAGTCATTGGTGGCCTCGCAGCAGGCGCGAACGATGATAGCGTATGGTGTGTCGGCAACCAGCCCACCGACGCGGTAGTGCGACACGTCCTTGTGGAACTGCTTGTCCACCACCGCCACGGACGGTGTCTTCTGCGTGTTGAAGACGCATAAGTGGAACGCGAGAGAGCCGGGGTTGCCAAGTTGCACAGCGCCGCTCGGGTGCGGCGCCGACCCCGTGGGGGATACTGATTCGCTGCGGGTGCCCTCGCCGCTGTCTTGCTGCTGCTGCGACTGCACAGCGGCGGCATTCGCAGCGAGGGTCAGTGACGGCGCCGCTGCTGGCCCCGCCTGCTGCTCGAGTCGCTCAGCGTACTCCTCGGCGGTCTGTGTGGGCCGGCGCCATTCCACATGGACGAACTGCTCGGTTGGCATTGACACCACGACCTGGATCGGCTTCAACGTAGCGAAGCACGTTGTGGCGCTCCACAGGCTGCAAGCCTGGTTAATTCCATCGCCGGAGCGCACACGCACCGAGTAGAGCGCGTCCGCGTCGAGGTGCTTCACTGTGTAGCTTGTGCGCGACGCCTTGAAGCGTTTGGATATCTGGTAGTTGAAGCATACCCCAGACAGCTCCAGCTGATACGAGCCGTCCACCCCCTCCTCGTCCCCAATCACGGCCACCTCACCGTCAGGCAGTGTGAGCCCCTCGCGGGGTCTGTGCCACGCGATTGTCGCGCACTCCTCGCCAATGCGGCTTACCTCCACCTGCAGGCACGGCTGCGTGATGATGTACACCGGGCGGCTCCATCGGCCCCACATCTTTTCGATGCAGCACCGCACCTCCACCTTGTAGAGCGTGTTCGGCTTTAGCGCCTTGTTGAAGTACGATGTCTCTGTGGGCGCCATAAGCTCGTCCAGGTGCAGCGTGTTGCTGCCGCGGCTCGTCTCCACCCCTGACCCGTTGCGCAGCAGCTCGTCGATGCGCAGCTGGTAGTTCTGGACCGGCTTCACCGGCATGGCACGGCGCACCGGCAGCGGTATAGCGCGCGGGTCGCGAGCCCAGAGGAGCTGGAAGTACTCTTCGCCAACCCGCTCCACCGAGCATACCATGTCGCGCAGCGTCACGACGTACTCGGAGTCACTCCACACACCCGGGGCAGCCTTCGCCTTCTCCATCGACTCGCGCAGAGCCGCGTCCATCACAGTGTGGGTTGTCTGCTCGTACAGCTGCAGCACCGTCGGCGCGGCGGGCAGCAGCGGCATCTCCTCCACCTCCTCTGTCGTCCTTTTCTGCTCCTCATCACCTGCTCCGTCTTGGTCGTTGTCCTCACCAACGCTCCTGTGCCCCTCTAAAGCGTTGGAGACGGAGCTGCGCGTCGTCGAGGTCGATGTCGCTGGGGCCGTCGTCATAGCGGTTTTTGCGAAGCCGTCGCGTGGACGATACCAGCGCCGCACAGAGAGGCGGTACCGATGGTTCGATAGCAGCTCGCGCAGGATGCTGTGGCGCTGATTCGCGTGCAAGAAGACGCTGCGGCCCTCGCTGTCGCGGTGCTGAGCCGCCCCGCCCTCCTCCTCGCCGAGTGGGACGTCCGTGTAATCGCGAATCCGCACTTCGTAGCACACCGTCTCCTCCACCTGGCCAATTTGCAGCGATGCCATGTGGATCGTGTTCGGCTTGCGCTGCCAGCTGGCCGAGACGTAGTCCTCGCCGACCTCCTTGACGTCCATGGCCAACAGGTTGTAGGTGCCGCTAAGCACGACATCGCTCCACGGGCCGCGTTCCCCGCTCCGGTACTGGGCCTGGACGCAGATGAGGTAAACGCAGTCGGGCTGCAGCGCCGGCAGCGTGTGCTTGCTCACGTGCCCGGGTACCTCGACCGTGCACCCCTCCGCCTCATCCGAGCGGCGGACGGAGATGGTGAAGGACTGAATCGACGTGAGGGCGCTGCAGTAAACAACGCCGACCTCGGCAGGTTGATCGTGCAGACGGAAGCGACGCTCGTGCTGCCACATCCGTGACACGTCTGGTGAGTCCGTGCTTGGCTTGTTCGGCGAGATCGCCTGCGCGTCAGTGTCAGCGTCGTCCGGCAGCGGGCGTTCGACGTGCTCCGTCGCCTCGTCCTCCTCACCCTCTCCATCCGCGTCAGTCGCGGCGGCGGCGACGCTGCGCCTGTGGCCTCCTGCAGCCGTGGCGGTGTTCGCCGTGCTCAGTGTGTAGTGCAGCTCCTCTGGAGCTTCGCGGGACCATCGCACACGAACGAAATCTTCGCCGACGGTGGCAATGCTGGACACCAACGGCTTCATCGTGTAGACGCAGCGCCCCTCCGACCACTCGCTCCACACACCGTCGCAGTTGATGGCACGCACGTAGAGCAGGTACACACTGTTCGGAGCAAGCGAGTGCACCAGAAACTTCGTGACGTTGCCGTTAAGGTGCTTGTCCATGAGCATCCGCGGTGCCGTCTGCTCCGTGGCGTGATAGACACGTACCTGGTACTTCACGGCTTCGCGGTCGCCGACGCACACCACTCGGTGGCTGCGCATTGCAGCCGGCGCCGACTGCAACACCAGCGTAGTGACTGAGGCAGACGCCTCCGACATCGCTGGCACAGCAGCCAGCGCTGCGTTCGTCTCCATGCCGGCCGCCGTTTCGAAGGCCGCGCAGGCCAGGTACTGCTCTGGGATTTGCTCGGGGCGAGCCCAGTTCATCTCGATTGTGTTCTCGGTGATCTCTTGCGGGTGGACGACCAGCTGCCGGAGCGTCACAAAGGTGAGCACAGGCGACCAGAAGCTGGCCTCTCCCGCGTCGCTGAAGGAGCGAACTCGCGCGACGTACACAGAGTCCATGGCCAGCCCCGTGACGCGAAAGGCACCGCTTGCGGCAGCCGACTCAATGCGGGTACAGAACGCGAAGTCGGTCCCCGCTCCGCCGCGCACCTCCAGCTCGTAGTGAAGCACCTTCGAAGTCGGCAGCGTCACCAGCACGCCTGCAGCCGCCGCCGCGTTCCCGCCTCCCTCCATGCTTTCAAAGGTATTGCTTTCCGAAAAGAACCCAGCTACGCCGCTGGTGCTGGTGACCCCGCGACCACCAATCTGAGCCGCTAGCGGGGCCAGCGGCCGCCGCCCCCACTGCAGTGAGACGTAGTGCTCATCAATGAGGTCGGCGGAGAGGCGCAGCTGCGGCGTGGTGATGAAGAAGTGCGGCGGCGACCACGGCCCCACCTGCCCGCCTGTCGTTTCTGCCATCACCTGCACCCGGTAGACCGTCTGGGGATGCAGATCGCTGAGGTGGGACTCCAGCTCCGTGCTGGAAGTGATCCGCTTCACGAGCAGGTAGTGCTGGCACTGACCATGTGACAGCCGGGCCGCTTCGCCGCTGTCGTCAACGCTGTCGGGCACAAGCCCGTCGTGCAGCTGCGGATGCGCCTCCGGTGGCAGAGGGCCGCCGCGTTGGAAGCCGAACGCCAGCGTGCCTTCAAGCTCGTCAGCTTCGGCGGCCCGCGGCTTCTCTTCTAAAGGCGTGCCTGTGGCGTCGTGGAAGGAGTTGTTCGGCATCCCGACGTCACCCATGCTCATCGACAGCACCTCTACGCCGTCAGAGCACGGGTCAGAGACGCCCGTCGGCGAAGACGAGCGGTGGGCTGACGTAGCCCTCACCGTTGGTGACACCGCGGCAGAGTTCGTGCGCAGTGGCACCTCCTCCAGTCGCAGGTAGAACCCGGTTATCTCGGAGTTGTCCTCGAGCACGTGCATGTCGTTCTCGTAGTCGATTCGCGGCGTCATGCGACGCCATGACACCCTCGCGCTGCTCTCCTTCACATCCGTCACGGTCGTTTCGATGCTGGGTAATGTGACGCACGAGCACGCGGCCGACCACAAGCCCCAATCGCCCTTTGGATCCCACTCCCTCACGGCGATGGTGTACTTCATGTCGGGCAGCAAGGCATCGATCCGCAGCACGTTGCAGGCCCGCATATTGCGGAACTCCTCCACCTCTTGGCCTGTTACGGCGTCTTCGTGCGTGATGCGGAGCTGGTATACCTGCACCTCCTCTGTGTAGCGGCTACTTAGCAGGGTATCGTGCTCGTCCAGCGGAGAAGTCGGCTTGTTGTCCAGCCGCCACCACTGCAGGTCAACGAAGGTCTCGCTGATGTACGTCATTTCGAGCTGAATGATGTGATGTGTCATGAACTTGAGCGGCGCCGTCCAGCACCCCCACACGTCGTCGCCGTAGTACGGACACAGGCAGCACACGTACAAGCTGTTCGGATGCAGCCCCGTCGCGGTAAAGCTAAGCGTCGGCGGGGCGGTGAGGTCGTGGTATTGGTTGTTGGGCAGGTAGTTCTCCGAGATGGTGCCCACCTCATCAATGACGCGCAGTTGGAAGCCCTGCACAGGGCACGAGGGGTCCACCAGCAGCCCCATCTCGCCATCCGCATGCTGCTTCGCGCGAGCCGCGGAGAGTCGCCGCAGCATGCGCAGCCGGCGCAGACGGTTCACAAGTGACGCGTACGCCGCCGCCCCCAGAACGCTCCGCTGCTCTTCCAGGCCGCGCTCGGTGAAGTTGTGGAACTCACGCTGGAGTCGTCGGAACTCTTCCGCCTCCTGCGACACCGCATCCATCGTGCCCGGGTCACCGCGGTACCAGTACAGGTTAATGTAGTGCTCACCGAAGCGGCTCTGGTCGAGCTGTAGCAAAGGCAGCGTCTCTATCACGGCAGGTCGGCTCCACGGCTGCCACGAGTCCGGCACACCGCGCGCGCGGACCTGCGCCGAGAAGACGGCGTCGGGGCTCAGCCCCTGCAGAAGGACCTGCGACACGCACGAACGCAGCTGCACGTTAAGCAGGGTGACAGAGTCGGTGCTGGCAGGCAGACTCCCCGTGGGCGCTGCATCAGGGGACGTCGGCGTCTTGACTAGCTCGTGGCGCCTGCAGTCGTGGAAGCTGCCATTGCCGGCGCTGGCGAAGCCGCGGTTGCCGCCGTTCATCATCGAGCCGGCGTGCACACTTCGCTTCGCGGCCATCATTCCTTCACGCGTGCTCGCCGCTGTCGCCACGCCGCCTGGCCGACATCGTCGCAGCGTCTCGATGGCGGCGATGAAGGGCAGGCAGACTTCTCCCTTCTGCAGTGTCACGAGTAGCTCATAGCCGGTGCAGTCCGCGTCGCCCACCACGATGTGCTCAGCCTGGTAGTGCCGTGTGGCCTCCTCCCGCAGCAGAGTGTTGTGCTCCTCGCGCGTCACCGGGTTTGTCCAGCCAGCCACCGCCGTCGTGGGCTCCCCCTTGCTCTCCTGCTCCTGGATCTTGCGCTTCATCTCTAGCAGCTCGCGTCGCTCGCGGTCGTCGCATTGGTGCAAGGCGTCTCGCTGGTGGCGCGCCAGCAGCTCGGTAAACTTGCCCACATCCGGTTGCGGCCTGAACCACTCCAGCCGCGCGGTGCACTCCGTGCGCTGCGCCACCTGCACCTGTACGCAGGCCAGCGTCAGAACCGTGACCTTGGTCGAGAAGCGCGACCAGTGCTGCTTCTCGCTGAGAGACCGAATCGAAAGGCAGTACAACTGGTCCTGCTGAAGGTCTTCGATGAGGGTAGACTGGGTTTCCTGCGTGAAGGTGAGGCGCCGCCGCTCGTCGACGCTGATTCCTTCAAGGATGAGTTCGTACTCGTGCACTGCATAGTCCGCCTGAATCACCTGCGAGCCGAAAATCCCTGCTGTCGTCGCGGGACGTGCCACTTCGGAGCCGGACAACTCCACCTGCTCTTCGGCTGCATCCTCGTTGTCTAAGTCCTCCTGGTTCTCCGCAGACCCCGTTGCCAGGCACCACTCGCGCTTCTCGGCCTGCACGTGGTTGATGGTGCCGCTGCGCGTGTGCGTTGCACGCGGGCGGCACCATGAGACAAGCACCGCCACCTCCTGCACTTGATCGACGTGCAGTTCGACCCGGCTCTGCGTCACGAAGCGCGTCGCCGGGCTCCACATCCCCCAATGCGCGTTCTCTATCTTCGCCCGCACGCGGACCTCATAGACACTGCTGGGGACGAGACCCGATATGTGGTGCGTGCTGACGCTGCTCGGCAGCGAGACGACGGAGTCCAGGGCGAGAGGGTCGTCGCGCAGCGACGTCCCGTCCATGTTCAGGCGGCGCGTTTGCAGTTCGAACTCGACAGACTTGTAGCAAGCCATCGTCCAGGCAGCGGTGGTCAGCATCGCTGCCGCCGCCGTGGTCCGGCCCTCCGCTGACATGGAAGGTGCACCGTGCGCGAAGTTGTCCGCGGCAGGCGCCTCAGCGGCGCGGCGCCACTCCACCATACAGTAGTCCTCACCAATCTCCTGCGTAGTTACCTGCATCGGGGGCACCGTCTGCGTGCAGACCACCTCTGAAGGTGCGCCCCACTCGCCCGCGACAAGGCAACCCTCTTCATCCACCTGCTGCTCTCGCACCGATATGGCGTAGCGAGTTCCCGGCAAAAGATTGCCGAGGCGCAGCGCCGGCTGCGTTGTCTCATACACGCGCGCGCCGTCGACGAGCGGCTCGTCCGTCTCGTCAAACGCCAACTCCGTCGGCATCGGGCGGATCGTTACTTGGAAGTTGTGCACCCCTGAGTCGGATGGAAAGCACAGGTACGTCCCAAGCGGCGTGCTGTGGAAGAACGGTAGCGCGGAATACTCACCCTCGTCGTCACCGTTCTCGCCATGCGATGCGCCGGCGTGGGAAATGGCCGTGCTCAACACATGCGACGTGTTCTCAACGAGCTGCACCTCGCTGTGCGTGCTGTCATCCACGCCGCCATCGCTGCCTGGTACACTCACGTCAGCGCTGCCCTTGTCGTCGTGTTGGTCCACCGCTGTCGTCGTCGCCAGTCCGCTCCGCGTTGCTGGCCGTCGCCACGCAAGCTGCAGGAAGGTCTCCCCAGCCACCTCCACTCCGACTTTCAGCAGCGGGCACGTGGTCACCTCGGCCGCCGGGCTCCAATGGCCCCAGTCACCGCCATTGTTGAGGCCGCGCACGGCAATGGAGTAGGTGGCGTGAGGCAGCAGCCCGTCGATGCGGAGCGCCTGCTCCCCTTCCTCAGTGTACAGCTCGCGGTAGTCGTCTGTCTGCGGCATGCCGGCAAAGACGCGATTGCACGACACACGCAAGTGCCAACGCGTCACGCGCTCATCGGGGTGCAGCACGCCCTTCTCGTCCATCTGCATCCCTGCCACGTCGCTGCCCGCCTCGGCCACCTCGTCGTGCGCGTGCTGCGGGTGCAGGCGGTGCATCTGACGCGACCACTGCGCGTCCACAAACGTCTCACCGACGCGCTGCAGCCTCACGCCGACGGGCTTTAACGTGTAGAACGGCACCGGGTCACTCCAGAGCCCCCACGCGTCGTACGTGTCCTTGGCCCGCACCTGGATCGTGTAGAGTGTTGAAAGTCGAAGACCCGAAAGCGTGGCGGCGGTTTCGCGGAACGTTGTCGTGGTTGTGGCGGCAACCGTGCTGGCGCCGTCCAGTACCCTAATCTCGTACCCGCTGACAGCCCCGTCGACCTGCCGGACCTCTGCACCATCGCCATCCGCCATGCACGCCCCCTCCCACGCCCCTCGCCTCCATTCTGCTCGCACGTAGTCCTCGCCGATATTCAGCACCTCCAGTCTCAGCCGCGGCAGCGTGCGCACACGCGACTCCTCGCTCCAGAAGCCCCACACACCCTCGTGCCCCTTCGCACACACCCACACGCGATACTCCGACGAGGGCTGCAGGTCATGAAGGCAGAACCCACTCACGGTAGGGGCAATGTTGTAGATCAGGCTGTGCGCCTCGCCGACGCGCTGGACCTTGAAGCGGTAGAGCTGCACAACATCCTCTGTCTCCGCGATGGAAAATCGCTGGCGGGTCGCGACGGCGCGCGCCAGCGCCGTCACGGCGCTTCTGCCGAACTCGCCGTCACTCAAAGGCGGTAGCACCCCGTTCTGCTGCAACTCGTCCGAGCCGTGGGCCACGTCGGCGTTGCTGTCGTCTTCCAGCAGCAGTCGCACTTCCGCGTCTGTCGGTTTCGGCAGGTGGCGGCGCCATTCCAGCATGACGAAGTGCTCGCCAATGTTGCCAAACGTGACGCGCATTCGTGGCTTTGTGCGAAAGGCCTGCGCCGACCACAGTCCCCAGTACTCCGACTGCACGAAGAGCGCGCGTACGTAAATTGTATACACCGCGTCCGGCATCAGCCCGCGAAAAAACAGACTTGTCGAGTCCGTCTCCTGCCTGTAGGTGAAGCCGCCCTCGCCGATGAGGCACACCTCATATGCGCGGGCGGAGATGTTGACGTTGAAAACCGTGTTGGCGTCCCCGGCGACGTCGAGGTCGGTGCGGCGCGACCAAGACACCCATAGCGCATCCTCCGAGACGTGCTGCACGTGGATGTCCATGCCAGGCACTGTCCGCACCTTCTGCTCCTCGCTCCACACACCCCACTCGTAGTTGTCGTTGAAGGTCTGCACACAAACCATGTAGGTGGTCGCCGGCGTCAGGTGGTCGATGCGCAGCGAGCTCGTCGCGCCCTCCACCGTGTACGTGTGTTGGTAGGCGCCACCGCTCTCCCGCACCCGCACTCGCGAGGCGGTGATCGTAGCGACGCCGAACACCACCTGCTCTGGGTTCGCGATCTGCGGCGGGACAACCTGCGAGTGCCGCACCCACTCCACGCTGACGAAGCTCTCGCCAATGGTGGTGAAGGAGATTCGCATGGCTGGCACCGTGGCGAAAACGAGCGACGGGGACCACATGCCCCACTCGCCATTTGCCAGCTTCGTGCGCACCGACACGCTGTACACCGTGTTGCACTTGAGGTTTGGCACTGTGTACTCCACCGTCTCGGCGCTGCTCAGCAGCTCTGTCTGATAGATGAGTCGCTGATGAGTGGCATCGGGTGGCAGAGCATCGTTCAGGAGTGCCGCCTTCGACTGCTCTGGCGCGACGGCAGCGCTGTGGTATGGTGCCTTGGATAACACCGGTGCCGTGACGCACAGCAGAATCATCGGGCGCAGCCTGCCGTGCGCCAGGACGCGATCCTCCGTTGGTGGGTTGTCGTCGTCCTCCGGCAGGCGGCGCTGCTGATTGGGACGTCTGAGCTGCAGACAGCAAAACTCCTCTGAGATGAGCTTGGCATGAATTCGCATGGGCTGCATTGTCAGACACCACAGTGGCACGCTCCACAGACCCCACTCCTCGTCATTGTAGTTCGCCTTGAGCTCGACGCAGTAGTATGTGTTCGCCTTGAGCCCCGTCACGCGGTACGGGCAGTCACCGTCGCCCAGGAAGGTTTCCGTGTGCACCTCATACGCGTTGTAGACGCGCAGGTGATATGACGTAACGACGCCATGCCCGGTGGGGTACTGATGCGGATTGGCGACCTTGCGCCGCTCCCACCGCACCGTGATGAAGTCCTCGGCCACCTCGTCCGTCGTGACGGCGATTGTGCCACGCGTCAGGATCGGTACCGGAGAGGACCACAGGCCCCAGCTGCCCGAACGCCCACGCACTCGAATCTGAATCGTGTAGGCGCTGGCCGGTAGCAGATCACACACCTTCAGCTCCCGCACATCCGCGCCAAGGGCGTACTGCCTCGCGTACTGGGTCGTCACACCGCTGATGCGCAGCTCCTGCCCGGTGATGCTCCAGTCGCCGAGGTGCACCTCGCCGTCTTCGCTGTTGTCGTCCCGCTCGGCGGGTGCCAGCCGAGACGCCTCTGCCTCACCACGGCCCCACACAACCTTCACGTAGTTCTCGCCAATCGTCAGTTGATGTGTCGGAATGCGGAACTGCGGGTTGGTGCGGAAGCGCACCGGGCGGCTCCACAGTCCCCACCGCCCGCTCGACGTGGCCGCCCGCACCACGGCAACGTACTCGCGGTCGGGCAGAAGGTCGCCGACGCGCAACGACGTGTGCTCGCTCGACACAACTTCGAATCGGGCAATGTCAGAGCGGCCGCCGCCGGCCTCGTAGCCGCTCTGCGTATGCGGCATCACCGGCATACCAGGTAGCTCCCGCCCGTACGCGAGAATACTGTACTTGGCGACGAACATATCGGCCACCGTCACGCCGCTCAGATCGGCGTCGTCCCGCGCAGCGCACCGCTGCCACACCAGCCGCACAAAATCCTCGCCGATCTCGTGAATTGTGGTCTTCATAGAGGCGGGCGTGCGGACCTTGGCACGGCTCCACAAGCCCCACTGTCCATGCTCATCGCACGCGCGCACGGCGATCGTGTAGGTCGTCGACGGTTTCAGTTGAGTAAAGGTGTAGCTCGTGTCAAGGACGTGGCGATGCAGTATCGCGTCCTCGCCGGTCTCCACGCACCCCATCACCACCTCGTACCTCAGGTGGTCCCACTCGGCTGCCGCAGCCGCTGCGTTATCACCGGTAGCGCTAGCGGTTTCTGCCGGCCCCGTGCTTGCCTCCGACAGTCCGCGGCGCCAGATGATGTGAATGAAATCCTCGCCGACATCCCAGACGTGCAGGGCGACGGCCTGCAGCGTGCGCATTCGCACTGGCGTCGACATCTCCCCCCAGTCCTCAAATCCGGTCAGGGGGTTGTGCTGCCACGTTCGGCACTGCACGTCGTAAGTTGTGTCAGCCTCGAGGTCGTTGACGCGGAAGCCGCGCTGGCTAGGGTCACGCGTGACGCGCTCGTTGAGCACGACCGTCCGCTCACCGAGATCGTCCACCTTCACGACGACGATGTTGTAGACTGGCAGTGTTTCGGCAGCTGCACCGTTGGTATCGTCCTCCCTCAGCTCAGCTGCGAGATCGGCGGAAGGCCAGTTCAACGTAAGGAAGTCCTCGCCGCGCTCGAGAAACGTGAGCGCGAGGCTCGGCGCGGTTGTGAAGCGCTGTGGCTCCGTCCAGATGCCCCATGTGCCCTCGATGGCGATGCGGAGGGAGACGGTGTAGTCGCTGCCGGAGCGGAGATGCTCGAGGTGCAGCAAGCGGCGCGGATGCCCCGTCGGCGACGACGACGGTGCGAGGTCAACGGTCTCGGCTTGGTGGTACGCAGAGGTCATGCTCTGCACGCGGTACTGCAGCTGAGACTCGTGTGGCTCCTCCCCACCCTTACGCGACCACATAAACGACGCGAACGACTCTCCGATCACGGCCACCGATACGACGGGACGGATCGCCGTGCGCAGCTTGAGCGGGGCGGAGCGGCCGCTCCACCGCCCCTCCGCCGAAAGCGCGCGCACGCAGACCGAGTACGTTGTGCTCGGGAACATGTCCGTCATTGTGTACTGGCAGACGGAGGCGGGCACCGTGATCGGGTCAAAGCGCAGCCCGGGGCTCTCGATGGTGAGCTCGTACTCGTGCACAGCCGTTCGTGGCTGCAGGTAGCCGAAGGCGGCGACGGCGGCATCGTCGTCGCGCGCCTCGTCGAACAGCGGGTCATTGGCAACGGTGGTCGAAGTGCGTTTGCTCGCTGGCGCCTTCGCGGCACCCTCCTGCGCTTCGCGGGCCCAGGAGAAAGTAAAGATGTCCTCGCCGCGAGCGATGAGTCGCACCTCCAGCGCACTCTCCGTGATCAGCCGCGTGGCCTCTGTCCACTCCCGCATGGTGCGAATGACGGTGCGGTACCGCATGAGAACAATGTAGCGAGTCCCAGACTGTAAGTCGCGTATGGTGGCAGAGCGGCAGCCGGCCTCGAAAGTGCCGTGGTAGTGCTCCGCCATGTCGGACTCTCGCAGCAGCCGTAGCTCAAAGTCAGGGATGCTGCGCGCCCACTCCGTCGTCGCGGCATCCGTCTCGTGCGCCAGCCCGTCCTCGTTGCGCTGCGCCGAGCGGTCCCAAGTGCAGTGCACGTAGTCAGAGCCGATCTCGCCAAGGCGCGTCTCGACGGGAAACAGTGTGGCGGTCTGTATCGGTGCCGACCACGCACTCCAGCGCACATCGGCTCGGCTATAGCAACGCACGCGCACAGTATAACGCCGCCCCGCCTCCAGCTTTACCACCTTGGACAGCTTCGTCGTCGGCATTGTCTGCTGAAAGTACAACTTGGCGCCATCCGGCAGGGGGCACTCGTCATCACCGCCATCCTCGCTGCTGCCATCTGCTGCTGTCGACGCATCGCCAGGGAGTTGAGGAGCAGCACTGGTGTGCTCACCGCGGTACCGGTTCCGAGCGCCAGACGACGCCGCGGCGCCGGCGCCACCGCCCTGCTCTTCGTGCAGTACCGCGTAGATGAGCAGCTCCCACCGAGGCACCCCCTCCGCCTCGCAATTGACAGGAAAGCCCACGTCTGCTGTCGCTGAACCATCTACAGCCGCTACGGTCGACGTCGTGCCAAGCGGCACGTCTCGTGTGGCGATAGCATCGGCGGCGGCAGCGGCGGCGCCTTCGTGCTGGCTGTCGTGCTGGCAGTTCGCCGCCATTTCCGTCAGCGTTGCGGCCGCCGGCGAGGGCATGGACGCGCCACCACGCTTGTAAAATGCACGCGAAGATGCGGCTGCCCGCGATGTGTGTAAAGACGGATTATTGGCGCCGCAAGCGTTGCTGCCAGCACCCACGCGGAACACGCTGCACGAGAACTCCCCAAACATGTCACCAATGCGCACCACTGCTGCCTGGCAGTTCAGCTGTGGTGCACTCAGCCTAGGAGCGCCGCTCGCGTTTCCAGGTGCAGCGGCGGCAGCGGCGGGAGCGGGGGCGGGGGGTAAAGCTGCATGCGCTATCTGTACATCGTCCGCCCCAGGTGCTGCTGTCTCTGCAACGTTAAAGGCGTCTGCCACGGTCGCCTGACGCAGTGCAGCCGCGGCGTCTACTGCAATGGTGCTGCTCGAAGGCATAGGCGCAGTGTTCGTGGGTGGGTGGGAGGGTGTGTAGGTGTATCTGTCACTATCGGCCACGTGTGCGCCGAGGTCGCTGGCGCTGCGTGCACCCAGGTGCCAAGTCGATGTATCCAGTCCTCTGCAGCTAAGGGAGCAGGCACAGGCGGGGGCAGGAGGCAGGAGCGACGCCCACGTTGGCCCACATACACGCGAACGAGCTGGCGACGAGAAGGAAAGACAAAACAGTTTAAAAGAGAGAAAAGAAGCCGAAAAGGCCGTCTTCTGTGGCTGCTGAGCATTGGCGTTCGCGTGTGTGCGTGTGCGGGTGTGGGCGTGGGTGTGTGCGCGTGCGGGTGTGGGCGTGGGCGTGGGTGTGTGCGCGTCAGAGGTCAGCAAAAGCACGGCAAAGACACAGGTAAAGGAAAACGGGGGAGACGGAGAGAGAGAGTGAGCCGTATGGGGTGGTGCGGCAGCACGAAGGGCCACAGCAGCGAGGGACGAAGAGGACGACGAGGAAGAGGGCGGCGACAGCTCGACAAGAGAGCTGCTGTTGGCGAGGAGGGCAGACACAAGGGGTGACTGGAAGGAGCCGAAGAGCCCTGCACGATGTGCTAAGGATGTGAGCCTCAGCCGCCTCTTGTGTTATTGGGGTAACGTTGAAGTCAGCGCAGGTATATACGCGAGCTATGCCGAGCTCCATGGGGAGTTTGGCGAGGAAAGCAACGCCGATGCAAGCGCATACGCACCCCACTCCAAGTGGCACACAGACAGATGGAAGCAGACACGTGCGGCAACAACAGGGAGAGGGGAACGCGAAAACAGAACTGCGCGAGACGCGGTGCTCCACAGCGGCCCTCCAGAGGCGAAGCGAAGAAAAAGAGAGGCGAGGTAGCGGCGACGTAACGCACGCGCGCACAGGCATCACAGCTGCCGTGGCGGCAGCAGAAGAGAAAGGGAAGGTAGAAGAAAGGCAGAAGGCGGAGTGGTAAGAGTCCGCAGCGTAAACGAAGACTCACCCGGCGTACTCGTATCGCCAGACGTGCTCATCATCGCCTCTATCGGTACATACGGCAACCAAAGGCAGAAAAGCAGATAGCATGGCAGGAGCAACGCTGCATGGGCTCCCCTCCCCGTCTACTGCGGTGGCGACGCGGAGATACCGCCTCTACACAAAGCCGAACTCCGCCGCGTGGTTGAGGCACGTCTCCAGACTGCGTTGCAAGTCCGCGGCTGCTGTGCATGGTTGCAGCAGCAGCGAAATGGGAGAGCAGGTGTGCGCCGTCGGCAGCCGTCCTGGCTCGTCCCCGCACTCCACCAGCACCTTCTCCGGCAGCGGGATGCGGCTCTGGCCAGAGCAGAAAAGCAGGAAGCGCGCCAGCTGCGACTCGGTGAAGCCGTTCAGCACCTCCGTCAGCATGGCGCGCATGGACAGGGAGAGCGGCGACATGTCCAGCTCCGCGATGACGTGCTCGCTCGAGGCGGCGCCGGTGCCGCACACACGCGCGCGCAGGTCCTCCCACCGCACGGAGCGCAACGAAGTGGCGGGAACAACAGAGGTCAGGCCAGCACGAATTGCCAAGAACGCGGGGTCGTACTGATGGAGCAGTGCCTCCTGGGCAAGGGCACGGCGCCGGTTCACCTCGGCCGCCTCCGCGCTGGCAGCCATATCCTCCAGCTCCTCCAGTACCAGGTGGCTCATGTCATGCATGCTCACCCCCGGGGTCATGCAGGCGTACGGCCGCAGCGGGCGGGCGGCAAACGGTGCGGCGGCGCCGTCCATAGCACCGGCGCCGCTGCCTTGCAGGCTGCGCAGCAACGCCGGGCTCGCCCGCACGTGCTCCGGCAGGGACGCAAAAAAGTCATCACTGAGCACGAACTCCTCGTCCTCGAGTGCGGCTATGATGTTGTCGTCTATGTCGTGCGCGTAGTCGGCCAGCGTTATCGTGTCCTCCTGGAATGTCAGCGTCTTCCATAGCATCTGAGGAAAGTCGAACGACGCCTTCAGCGTGCCGCACAGCACCATGTTGCCCATGATCTTGCCAAGCCACTCGAACATGCGACGCAGCACACTGCCCTCGGCGCCGTCATCGGCCGCCTCGCTCGCGTACAGCGCGGACATGTTCGGAACGACCGTGAAGATGGTGCTGTGGCTGCACAGCTGAAAAAGCGGCAGCAGCGGATCCACGCGCACCCCGCGGATAAAGCGGTAGCTCACCTCGTCCCCGATCATGCTCATGATGGTGCGCGTTACGCCGCCAGCGTCCAGCGCGAGTGTGCCTTCTAGCTGCACCGCAAACATGCGTGCTCGCTGGTACACGCGTGTCTTCTCCAGTTGTGTGAAAAGCTGCCCAGTCACGCTGCAGCGGAGCCGTCGCTCCTCCGGCGACAAGGAGGAGGCGTCGCCGAAAACGTCGCGCAGGCTGTTGCGCCGCTCGTTGCCCGAGCTGCCGGCGTGCATAGACAGCACGTCCCCCTCGTCTTCCTCGGCGTCCTCATCCTCATCCTCCATGTCACCCACTAAGTCGTCCGTGTCGTCTTCCGCGTCGTCGTCCTCGCCGGCGTCGTGGACGTCGTGGGGAAAGGCCGCCGGCGCCTCCTCTGCAAATGGAGACCGCGCCGCCGCGGCTTCGCCTGTCTGTCTAGTGCCGTCTACCAGCGGCGGCACGGCTGCCAAGACGGCGGCAGCGTCAGCGTGAGAGTTTTGGCGAGAGGGAAGCGACAGCGGCGATAGCGCGGGTGAAGGGGACGGCAGCAGCGCCGAGTGCTCTGCTATCCACGCCGCGTCTGCCTCGGCGCGCACCTGGTTTGCCTTGCGCAGCGACACGAGCACACGGAGAGCGTGCCCGCCGTTGTACTTGGGTCTGCCGCCCGGCTGGAGTTCGAAGATGGTCCAGCGACCGCTGCTGAAGAGAAGGTCTGTTGCCTTGCGGTAGCAGGACATGAGGTACGGCGACTTCTCGATGAGCCACAGGTGGCGTGCAACGATGATGGTCAGCTCCTGGACGCAGCGCAGTTGCTGAATGTATAGAAGCAGGCCGTGAATGTTCACAGGTGCTGCCAAGCGCTCTTCGCGGTCGCCGACAGTGGCCGAGCCGACCACCTCCATCAAGAGTGGGTATTGGCGAAGCACGCTGTGCGCTCTAGCCGCGTCGAGCAGCGGCAGCACAGACGACTCCCTGAGGGACGTGATGGAGGCCTCCTCCAGAGCACGACTGAGTTGCTGATAAAATTCATATGTCTGCGGGAGAGCTTCGGCCGCGCCGACCTGCGCGTCGTTCGCATCGTTTCCGCCGTCGCTTTTCTCGTCGTCTCTACCCCACAGTTGCTTGTCTGACGGCGGTGAGTAGTCTTGATAGCCGGCTGGCTTGAACTGCGTGTTGCCCAGGCGGATCTTGAGGCTGTGCGGCTCAACGGAGGCGCTCACGTATGGATAGATCTCCTCACCGTCGCCCTGAGCCGGCACCGATACCCACGATATTTCCTGCCCGTTGATGGTCCAGCACACCATCATCGCCTCGAGGTCAATCATGGACCCGATAACGTCACCGGCGCTCGGGCGTCGCGGCACGGGCATCGCCTGCTCTGTCATCATCAAGCGCAGGTGCTCGCGACAGTTGTATCCCCAGGAATGCAGGTCTGACCCAACGTGCTGCGCCGAGGCGATGCGCTCGTGCTCCAGCGTGCCCCACCCCATTACCACAGTCCTCGATCGGTCGGCGAAATCCGGCGGCACCTCCACCTCGTAGTAGAACTTTCCACCTTTCGTTGGCGCCACGCCAACACTGCCGCGCACCTGACCCACAAGCAGTTCCCCAGCCTCGTTGAGGCGCGTCTCCGTCAAAGCCACCACGTGCGGAAACGGCTTGCCCAGCATCGGCGGTAGTGGGCGCCGCTGCTCCATCGCGACCACAGTGCGTGCCAGGCACGCGCTGGCCTTCGCAATTGCTGAAGTGGTTCGCATAGACGCGTGGTGAAGAAGTGCCAGGACGGTTGCCCGCTGTTGGCCCTCCACAAGGGGTTCCATCGACAGCACTTGCACCAACGGCTGCACGTTCAAGCGGGCGCATGCGTTTTCCTCCATCAATGCGCTCAGGCACTCGTAGCTGGCCTTACGCTGCGCCGTGTCGCCGTGTCGCACAACGTTCAGGCACAGCGCGTAGAGTAACGCGTCTTTCTCAGCCGCGAGTTCGAGTGGCTGTTGCCGGATCAACGCGAGTGCGACGCTTGCGATGGTGGACACTAACTCCGGCTCGCGGATGCCATCCTGCAGCATCTGCAGGCACTGGAAAAAGATGGGAGTGACGGTGGACGCCGGGAACTGGCTCCAGCTCTCCAGCCAGTCTGTTGAGCAGACGTGAATGCGACGCAAGAAGCCTGGTTGAGACAGCTGGCTGGATGGCAGCAACGCCGCGTAGCGAAGAAGGATGGCGCTCGCATAGTGGACGATGGCGCCGACAATGCACGGCTCAACAGGTGCCGGTGCCGCCGATGCAGTTATGCGCTCTTGCGGCTTCGCCAGATGCGAGGTGAGCGGACGCTCTGGGATAGGACAGACATAGCGGCCCACCTCCGCAGCGGCGCACGACCCAATCTGTTGGGCCGCCGCCTCGACAAGCCCCCACAAGACGTCAGCGTTGTACGCGCGGTTTTGCAGACCGAAGCAGATTATCTTGGAGCCGTCCAGCGCCCACTGGAACTCCAATGTGGCGCCGTCGCCGGTGAGGCGTGCCTCAATGGTGGTGGAGAACCTGTCCTTCGGAAGCCACCGCGTCACGCGGGCGCAGCTGGAGCAGAAGTGGCGATGGCGCAGCGCGTGAAAATCTCGAGCGTACTCGCGCTGATGACACTCGGTACAGTAGCAGCACAGACCCGTCGCTTCCTGCCGTCGCACGCTGCTCGGCCGCATGCATCCACACGTCACGCACGTCGCTGCCGCAAGGGCATTGTAGGCGAAGCTGCACATGGGGCACGTCCACGACGCGCCTGGACGCGCGTTGGAGCAGATAGCGCATCGCACAGCGGAAGGCTCGTTAATGAAAGTGCACATGGAGCAGGCCCACTCTTGGCTGGCGGCCCCGTCGGGGCCGTCACCGTCGGGCAGGTTGATGCGGTCGAACTCCATCCGCCCATGCAGTACCGCCGATGAGACAAGGTAGCCGGTGAAGGTGAAGGAGGCCTCCTTTGTTTCACCGAATCCCTCCACCAACGCGCGGTCGTCCTCCTCGATAGCGTCGTTTTGCACGCGGCGAATCGTCAATGTCATCGGTGCCTCCGCCTCCCTCTCGCCACCTGCTCCGGCGACAGCAAGGGACTCGCGTGCGGCGCTGGTGGCAGCTGGAGCAGACACTCCAAAGTCCTCCTCGTCCTCCTCGTCCTCCTCGTCCTGGTTGTCTTCGTCGCTATCCTCGACCCGAGGCGGCCCAACAAGTTCGCTGGTCATCGCTTCAGCGCCTGAGGCCACCGAGTAGTCGTCTCCTGGCGCTGCCGCGTCACCAGAGTCGGCATCCTCCTCGGCCTCCACAGCTGGCTCGCCGTGGCCATCTGCCGCCGCCGCCTCGCTGGCCGCATCGTCTCCATCCTCATCATCGGCGTCCTCCCATAGCATAGCATCGGAAGACTGGGGAGACGTCCGGCTGTGATAGCCCTCGCCACCTGCCCCCACCTCGTTCTCGACACCGGCCACGGCGGCGGCGGCGGCGGTTGCTGCGGCAGGCACGCTTTGCGGCAGCCCTCCAGCGCCGGTGGCATGGCTGATTGCAGTGAGCGGGCCGTCCGTCCATTCAGTATACCAGCTGCAGTACGGCGAGGCGGGCTGGTCCTCCGGGTGCGCTAGCTGCTCCTGCAGCCGCCGCAGGACGCGATCGAGCAGGTCGCACCAGCTCGACGGCGCGGAGTGGCGTGCCGTGCAGGCCGACCAGCGCTCCCCGCATGTCGGGCACAAGAGCGCGTGTCCGCGACGTCGATGACCGACAAGACGGTCCTCGAGCCTTTTTACGCTCGTGAGCGCGGTCGTGCCCGCAGGCTCCGTGTACGCGCTCGCCGCCCCCGTCGCACCCGCCTCGGGGGCGTTGGCTTGCAGAACGCGAATGAGCAGTCGCTCGCGCAGGTGTGGGTTGCACCAGAGTTCATTCCACGACTCACGCAGCAACACATGCGGCGGCAGGTTCAGCTGTGCCGCTGGCAAGACCGCGTCCAGCAAGGGCAAGAGAGCGTGTATGGCCTTGTCCGCCGCCGCTGGAAGCGTGGTCGATGGTGGTGTCGTAGGGATGCCACTCACCGGCCCACTGACATTACTGCCGCCTGCGCCTATACAGGAGTCGGTGCTGGGGGGGTTGCTGCCGCCGTTGCTGCCACTGCTTCCCTTCCCTGGCAATGAGCTGTGCAACGAGAAGATCAGCCGCAGTGTGCGTAAGAGGGTAGCCGGATGAGTGAGCAAGGCGTGTCGGCGCGCTTCATCGTCCGAGTGTTCCTCCGTATAACTGAACGAACGCGGCGAGGTGGCCAAGGGCGTTGGTGAGGTCCGCTTCAACCCGGCAAGGCACTCGGCAGCCACCGCGGCGAGCTCCGGCACGCATGCCTGCACGCATGCCCGCACCGCGGCCAACGCCGGCAGCGAGTAAGCGTCCTTTGTGGAGTCCGGCTCCAGGGCAGCCGCGCACACTCGCTGAATGGACCCAGCCTCGTCGCTGACGACAACCATGCCACCCTCGAAGCGTTCAACGTGCACGGACGTTGTGCCACCGCCAGGCTGGTCGAGCTGCGGAGGGGCAACGTATACCATCTGCATCTCGTCTCCATCCGCACCCAGCACGCCCAGAGTTACGTCCCGATCTGGCGCACCAGAGGCCGCGGCGGTGGTGATGGACAGGTGCTCCTTCACAAGCGGCAGCACCAGAGGCGTCCACGACAGCAGCATTGCACGCATCGTGTACCGCGCGCTCACGACGGCTTCGTCAGGCGGGTACATCCATTTTGCCCGACTATCGCGGTTGTAGAGCTCCACAAACGGAAAGATGTGCCGCACAGAGGCGGGGATTCTGCGATGTAAGATGTTTAGCGGCAGCCCATTCCGCTCGAACCCGATGCACCGCTCCTTCACGTACACGACAGCCGTCATCACATCGCCAGAACCGAAGACAATGCCAGTATCAGGGTTCAAATAGTTCTCTGCCCGCTCCGTGTCCCACCGCTGCACAGCCGTGCCGGGCACCTCGGTCAAGTAGTCGGAGATGTAGTACACCCGGCGCTGCTTCGACCGCTCACCCGGGTAGAGGATGAGCTCGCCGTTACCGTCAAGCGGCGTGACCATCGGCGGCGCGTTGATCTCCGCCAGGCCGAAGTAGTAGTAGCGCCCCAGCGTCTCGCACTGAAAGCCGCGCTGCAGTCGCACCGACACGCGCACGACATCGGGTGTGTTCGGGTCCGCCAGATCAACGGGATTGCAGGCGTACGATATGCTGCGCACATTGCTGGATGCGGCGCCACCGCCACTGCCGCTGGTGGTTCCTGCCTGGTTGTGCTCAATCCGACGCCCACCCGCAAATACGGTCACGCACGACGACGGAACCGACGAGCTGTTGAACCGCGGCTGATAGCCAGGCGTGGCGGAGGCGAGCTGATGACAGGCGGCCCAGAGACGCTGTACAGCACTCGCACTCACCGGCGCGGCTGCCGATGTGGCTGCCGGGGCCGAAGGCAGCGAGGCGGGTGCGGTGTCACAGCCGGCGGCGGAAGCGCGCTGCGAGATGGCGTTGTACAGAGCACTCAAAGCCACCGAACGAGTCTTGCGTGCCACGGCCGCGCACTCAGCGACAGCGATGAGGACATCAATATGCGTGGCAAAGAGCGCCGGCGACGCTGGTACCGCGATGGAGAGCGTGACAACAAGGTCGAGCAGCATCGCGTTTGTAACGTGTTTGGCTGCCGTGTGCTTCACGTGATACATGGCTCCGTCGTCGGCGCCACCGGCACCGCTGCTGTCGGTGCTGTCGAGCTCGTGCAGCAGCTGCACCAGCTGTTGCACGCTGTGCTGTAGTGGGATGGTGCACGCCTGCACCAGGCTTAACCCCTCCCCATGCCCTGCAGCAGTGCTAGAGGCAGCAGTGCCAGCAGCGGCGGCCGCCGCGCGGACATGGCGAGAGCTGCGCAGCACGAGGTAGTGGAGGACCAGCTCCAGCAGCAGCGACACACCGAACAATGTCAACCGCGCAAAAGGGGAGAGGCGGACGTCAGCCGGCGCCGATGCCAACGACAGCGACGATGAAGCGCCTGATGAGAGCGCATGGCCGCCTGTGCCGCCGACACCGCGGCGCCGAGCAGCGCCGCTATCCTTACCCCCTCTGCTGTGCACCGGAGTGACGGATAGCACGTGCATGTGGCCGAGGCCTGGCACGTAATCGCCGGTGCGCACGTTTGTCGCCACAAGGCGGAAGTCCCGCCGCGGCAGCGTCAGCCGCGTCAAGCTCACGCCATTAAGTTCCATTACGACGTCCCAGCCACCACGCGCAAACACAAAGCTGAGCTCCACAACGTCGCCAGCGCGCCAGCGAGGCAGCCGACGCTGACGGCGCGTCACGTCGCCGTACTGCACGGTGCCATCGCCGATAAAGTAAATGCCGTTGGCGTCCGTCTCTGGTGTGCAGTCGGCGAGCGGGACGTCGGCGGAGGCGAGTCCGATAAAGAAGCCGCTGCTCGTACCGTTCCACAGCTCCACTCGCACATGCCCGGGGGTCCACGACGCGCTCGCGGAGCTCTGCGGGATGTCCCAGAGGCCCCCGCCATCGCCCAGGACGGATGGCATCGAGCTGATATACGTCACGGTGTTTCCGCTGGCAGTTTCTTGATAGCGGCGGAGGATGTGCGGCTCACGCGAGGCCGGCGTTTCGTTTTCGCCAAACTCGGCGCTGTCACTACCATCTGCAGAGCCCGCACTGCCGGCCGGCGACGACGCTGATGGGATTCGCCCTCGCACGTACTTGAGTACCTCGACCAGGAACTCCTGCTCAGCCGTCTCGCTCGTCAGCACCAGCGAATCCGTGCGAGACAGGCGTGTAAAGGCGGGCAGCAAGCCCGTCACCACCTCCGCAAAGTGCGGGGAGCACGCCTGCAGGTCGGTCGCATCCATTGGCGTCGACATCAACGACACTGTGAAGGCAGCGAAAGCGCCATACTCCCACGGCTCCAGCAAGAAGCGATGCGGAGCGGCCTGCGTTGACTGGACGCGATGCAGCAGAGCACGCAGCAGCCGAAAGAGCTGTGCAAGGAGTGCATGCACACCGCGGCGAAGGTTTGCCTCGGTCACGCGACCGCACCCGCTCACCACGCTCAGGTAGTGGCCGGTGGCAGCAGTGGCAGTGAGTAAAGATGGGGAAGTCGCGCTACCAGATGTAGTCATCGGCGCCGCAGAGGCCCCAGCGAGTCCACCGGCAGTGATGGCACCGGTGGTGCGGTGCGGCGACGAATGTGCATAGTGGTTCTGTGCCGCGGCTGCAGGCCCGGTGCACCCGAGCAGCAGGAGCCGTCGCGCCGCCTCACTGACTAACGCCACGTGTCTTGGTGCCCGCCACGTTGCCGAGCACTTGGTGAGAAGGTCGACAACCACCCACATAGTGCTGCCGAACTGCCGGCGGTCCTCCAGCGCCGCTTTCACATCCGCCACGGTGAGTCCGGGAATGCTGAACAGGTCGATCGCCGCATCCACCACTTGCGCTGATGAAACGGTCGAGGCTGTCGGACCAGACGCGACATTGCGCAGGACGAACAAGGCAACTTCCAGCGCGTGCTCACCACTGTTCATGCCGCCGACGGTGGTGCTGGCTAGGCTGACACGGCGCACGGCGTCCGACCAGGTCGGCGAATGCCACGTAAGCGGGTCCATGTGGAGGTACCCGGTGCGGTCTTGAAGCAGCATGTGGGCAATAACCAAAAGCACGGCGCGGACGCCGTCGGCGTGCACGGTGTGGCACCGCACCCGCGCCTGCAGCGCTGCCGTTGGCATTTCGTGCAGCGCCTGGATGAAGGGGTCGGCCAGTGGCGCAGCAGCAGCAGCCGTTGCAGGCGCAGCAGCGCCGGCCAGGGCTGCAGTCGTCATCGCTGCGATCGGCACGTGGGAACCGCCGCTACCGCCGTCCGCCATCGCTGCCTGTGAACTGCCAGATGCCGAGGCGCCGCCACCCATGACGCCTTTCAAGCCCCCTCGCAGCAGGAAAGAGCTCGCGATACGGCTGCGCCGCTGTTGTGGCTGCTGCTGGTCAACGCTCCCGTGCACCCGCCGCTCCATCCACGCCAAGAGCCGCTCCGCCACGGTGCGCTGCGCACTGGAAAGTGCCACCGTCCATTCGGTGCTCCAACGCGTGTCGAGGGTCAGCTGCACCTGCGCGCTGACCTCGCCAGGAAGCATGTACACCGGGTCCTGCGGCAAGCTCGGGATTACGACACGGCACGGGCCAGCGTAGGTGAGAGTGTCACTGCCGTGCTCCTCCTTCAAGCTGTGAAGAGACACAGGCAGCCGCGTATCCTTCTTGGCCTCCTTGCCGACAGCGGCAGAGTTTGAGCTGCTCCTCAGCGCCTCTGTCGCGCCAGGTGACGTGCTCGACGTCGAGGACCCTGCCAGCGCCGAGGAAGTGCTCTCTGCACTGTTTGCGTCGCTCTCCAGCGGCAAGAGCAGCACATCGCGCCCGCGCAAGGCACGGTCCCACTGCACCCCGTTGGTAAGGTGCACCGACACACGTGTGGCGCATGGCAGGCACAGCTCCACCATCTGCGTCCGCCGACGGCGGCACGGCAGGTCGTCAAAGTCTCCATGCGCGCTGTTGAACAACAACCCATCTCCGACACCGCCGGCACCGCCCGCGCCATCGGCGTCTTCGCCGTCGCGGCTGCTTGCGGACACGTTCAGCGGGCTTGCACGAGAAGCCCGGCTCTGCGACGGCGCGCTCGTGGTGGTGGATGCGTTGGAGCCTGCGTCGTACGCGTACTCGCCCTCGGCGTCCGTGTAAGCGGACTCGTCCTCTTCGCCGCCCTCCTCACCCGCCACCGACATCTCCTCTGTCACGGCCGCAGCGCCCATGTGGTCGTCGTCGTCGCGGACGTCAGACACCTCGTGGAACACCGAGGACGGATAGGACGGGTAGCGGTTCCCGGTGCTTGGGCCGCTCTCGCTCGTGTACGCCAGCAGTGCGGCAGGATCGGTGGCGCTGGTCTCGCCGGCGCCGCGTCGCGCAGTATTGGAACTCTTCTCTGTCGCGCCGCCTGAGTCGTGCACCAAGTCGCTCAGGCGGGTCTCGGTCATCACAGGAGGGACTGGCAGGCCGATTTCAAAAGGCACACGCACGGAGAAGTTCACCACCTCTTCCGCGCCTCCGCCACTCGTCACTGCCGGGACAGGAGCCTCCACTGCTGCAGCGAGCACAGCGGCCCCTCCCTTGCGTCCTTGTGATGGGCGATGGTAAACTCCGACGTGGCCACCAGTAGCACCACAACTACCTGCCCTCTTGCCGTGCTGGTGCTGCTGTTGAGCCAGTGCCACAAGTTTGGCAGGTGCCGTTGCCGTCACCGTCTCCAGCACCTGGCCCAGCTCTGTCAGTGTATCCGGTGACCACTGGACAAGGGGCACGAGGTGCAGCAGCGGCAGCACCAACTCCACCCACAGAGCGGCCTGCTGCTGCGCGACAGAGGTGTGCTGCGGCTGCAAGGGGGACGCTGCGAGCGACAGGCTCTGCTTTACCAACCCGTGCGTCTCCCGCTTCTCGATGGGCTGGATAGGACCTCCTTTCTGCGCCGGCGTCAGCGGTGACCGCTGCCCGTGGTACGCTGACAAGCACGACGGAGGGTGCAGCACGGGGGTAGAAACAGCGCCGCCGTCCGCGCCTCGGATAGCGTCGGTGGCCGACACTGCACGCAAGGAGTGCTTCAGTAGACACGCAAACGAGTGGCCCGCCTCGGCACACGTAGGAGCGCGCCTACACAGCATCACCGCCGTGCGCAGCATCTTCTGACGCAGCAAGGCCCCGGCCCCCGCTGACGGCGGCGGCGCCGACGACAACGATGTAGCGGAGGCGGAAGTGGTACCACTGCCGCTGCAGCTCTCGCCTCCGTCTGACACTAGAACGCTCGCCACGACCGACTCCCACTGCATGTCGACCCGTTCCGCAAGAAATCGGCGCGTCTTGCGCTCGTAGCACTCGCGGTCGTTGACATCATCGTTTCCGCACTTTACGGTGCTGCTACGACTGGGGCGCGCGCTGGACTGCTTGCCCCTCTCCGCGGCGGTTGTGGCTGCCGCTGTGGCCGCTGTGTTGGAGTGGCTATCGCTTGGCGACTGCGCTCCCGACGCGGCGGTCGCACCGCCAAGGGAATCCGCTGTGCCGTTGTCGTTGTTTCTGCCCAGCTGTATGGATGCAGCACGAGTCGACACAGCAGCCTCACATGGTGCGCTTGCGCCGGCTGCGGTCCCAGAGGCGCTTTCCGAAGGCGACGCGGCAGCACCAGTGTCCGTATAGGGGCGCGATATGTTGGGTAGCGTTCCCACGGACCCTCCACCGCTTGTGATGTCGCGCAGTTCTCTTTCCGAGGCGTCCCCAAGCGACTGGATGGCGAACTCGAAGACATCTGCCGACAGGCTGAGGGCCGGCGGAAAAGAAGCGTGTCCCTCCTTGCGCAGATGCTGAGCGACGGCTTCGGTCGCATGCGTGCCGGAGCAGGAAGCGCCGGCGGCACCGCGTGGCGACGATGCCTGCAGCGCTCTTCGGGGGGCTGGCGAAGCTGAAATAAAATAAGCAAACGCGGCAGCACGCAGCCGCGCTGTGGACAGCGGCAACTCACCGCAGTTCGTCTGCGACAGGCTCTCCGTCAGCTCCGCCATGCAGCTCTGAATTCCGGCAGCAAAGGCGGCTTCTGTTGCCCGCGGCGACGCGCTTACGCGTATGGGAGGGGTGAAGTACACGTCTTTCATGGACAAAGAGCGCTCCATATTCGTCAGCAACGGCCACGCGACGCGGGCCAGCTGATCGGCTGGCATGGCCATGATTTCCTCCACGCGGTACGTTGCGATTGCCGCAGTGGGGTCGAAACGAGCATGAACGCGGTGCACTGCCGCTGAGGGCTGAGATGGCGGCTCCATGGCGGCCACTTTTTTTGCCTCTGGTTGCTCCCCCTCCACTGCCCTAGGTGCCTGAGCTGGCCACGCACCCCACCGTGCAGTCAAGGCTTGCCGCTCTGTGAGTCTCTCTGTGTGTATAGGTTGAAAGCACGCGCGAAGACTCCGAAAGGCAATCGAATCGCGTAGAGACCGAGAGAGAAGTAGCAGTGCGTCAGATTCGTGCGGCAGCGCTAGAGCGATACGGGAGGAAGAGGTGGCAGCCGGATGGCGGGAGGAGGGCTTTGTTGGGCGAGCGGGACGTGAAGCAGAGAGCGCGAGAGCAACGACAAGAAGAAATGCAGTCCTCGCAGATGGCCAGAGTGAGGGGGGAGCGCGGCACGGCAGGGTGCACACACACACACACAAACGGCAATGCCGAGATCGGGAGAGATCAAAGTGGCCGCGACAGCACAGCCAGTGACTCCGCGAGACAAACAAGTAAAGAGAGAGGGAAAGAAAGACCAAGCGGGCACGCGCTGCCGCAGCACCGAGAAGAGTACCAGCGATGCCCCTCTCGCAGAAGCACACAAGAGGCGAGATGTGAGTCAGGGAAGGAAAGGAGGGAAGAGATCCAGCGCACGAGTTGCCCTGCAAATCTGCCAACACACCCACAGAGACACAGCCGTGCCGTCACACACAATGGAGCCAACAGCTCTCCGCCGAGAGACAATGCGAAACACACACACGCGCACACACGACAACACACAGCAAAACAAAGGGGGTAGCAGGCACGACAAGAAAGGAGTCAAGACGGAAAAACGTGTGTGTGCGCGCGTGTGCGTCGCACACACGCAGACACCGCGAAAGAGGGGAAGCGCCAGGAATATAAAAGATGTAGGGAGGTGCAACGCCGAGCCGCTCCCCCCCCCCAAAGCACACGCGCCACACGCACAGAGGTGCCACAGAGCGGGAGGAGGGCGGAGTGTGGCGCGAAGAAATGAAAGCGCGCTGAGAGAGATCGGCAGAGAGAGGGAAGGGAGCAAGCGTAGCGGACTTCACACAGGCACACGCGGAAAGAGCGAGCGAGCCGAATGCTGGTAGCGAGTTCTCAGCAAGCAATCGATGAAGGACTCGAGGGGGCTAGCCCCTGCTCACGCTCAGAGATGAAAAATATCAAGGCGCACGCACGGGCGACGCGCGGGCACACGAAAGAGGTCCTGCGAAGCTTGCCGCCGCCGTCGCCTATGATGGCGTTGCACGTCCGCGTCACAGCGCGTGCGTAGCCTCGAACAAAGGCTGTCTTGCGAGAGGAAGCGCGCAGGGCTATTGAGGGAGGGAGAGGGAGGGAGGTGTTGGAGGAGGTGCAGAAGAGGGGGGGGACAAAGAGAGCGAGAGAGGCGCAAAGGATAAAAGCGCAAGAGTTTGTGGTCGTGTAGAGAGGTTGTCCCTCTGTACTTGTGCGTGTGTATGTACGTCTCTCTCTCCCGCCCTCGCCCTTTATGTCGCCCCGTATATCCTCCTCTCGGTCTGTTGTGTTTCCTTCTCAAAATTCTGATATGCGTATGTGCGTGTGTGGGTGGGTGTGTATCGCGTCTTCTCTTCGCTCTCCAATGCTGTCTTCTGTTGCTGTCGGGATGTGTGCGAGGGGGTTGAGGTGGAAACAGTCGAAAAGAGTGATGGAAATAGAGAGGACGAGACACTGTGCGTGCTGCGCTGTGCGTGAATGAGACTGCGGGCCGTGTGTGCGTGGGGGAGGGGGGAGGGGTCACATACGTTGTTGACGACCCGTGACCACCCAGTTTGAGGAGGCGGACAAGAAGACGGAGGAGGAGGAGGAGGACCGAACAACGTTGTTGGGATCGAATTTCATCACAGAGAGAGATGCACGTGACAGGCGGGTCGCGAAGGAGGCATGGGACATCGAGTGCGAGACGGCGGCAGCCCGTATGCCGTCCTCGGTATGTCCTTGGCACGCCTTTATTCTGGAGAGCAAGGAAGCCGCGCGCCTGTGCGCTCACTCCCCCAAAGCGCGCTACGCTACCCATCGTGCGGCGACGGCAGAGCGCGAGGCGAGGAGGAAGGGTTCAGCCGTGGGCTGATGCCGCGGTGCCGGCGGTCGCGTTCATTTGGGGAGAACACGGAACATAGAGCACAGTACCCCGCTACTGCCGCGTGAGAGGCACACACGCACACGCACACGTGTGTTCAGGTCGGCGTGCAAGCACGAGGAAGAAGAGGAGGGTACGGGGCGCGTGTGTGAGGGGAATGAGATGCCCAACGGTGTCCCTCGTCACGTTGGCCCAAGTGAGGGCGAAGACGACCGGCAAGGAGAAAAGGGGGCGAACAGGCTTAAAACAAGAGTTGATGCGCATGTAAACATCCGACACGATTGGCAGCATCCGCAACAGCACACCTCAAGGCCAGCGCAAGCCTACATGATGGCAACGCCATCGATAAACGCACACGCCAGAGTATATGCAGTAGGCCCTTACGGGTTCTGCGATGCACCCAAGATGGTTAACTGCCGGAGCATGTCCTCGCCAGAGATCACCGATGTACAGCCATACATCACCGACTTGCGCGGCTTGCTCGCCTCCCATGCCTTCAAGTTGTCGTACTCCGCCACGCTGCCACCACCGAGGGCAAACACGATCGCTTGCGAGAAGACCGCTTCGCGCAGGTCCACCGGCTTCTTCGTGCGAGGGTCGTACGCTTCGACGGTTTCAAGCAGCTTGCCGCGCAGGCTACCGGATGCGCCGCTGCTGCCACCAGGAAGTGCGCTCGTCGGGCTGTTGTACGAGCCGCCCACACCGCTTGCACCACCGCTGCTCGCCGAACCTGGCGCGCCGCCAGGTCCGTCCTGCATGAGTGCGTCCACCAGCTTCGTGAGCGGCAGCATCGTCTCTGTCTTGCTCCCCAGCGAGCTCGCAATGTTCTTGGCGATCTGCTGCGCAAAACCCCAGCCAAAGCCCTGACTGGGGTTCGGCTGCGCCGCGCTGGGGCTCTGCGTCGCCAGGGACCAGTTCCGCAGGTGCTTCAAATATGCAAGAGCCGGGAAGCCGGCGGCCCCTTCGCTGACGGCGCCCTCGTGGCTCTGCACGTAGCGTGCCTCCTCTTCTTTGGCGCACATCAGGTATGCGATGAGGTACAGCCGCTGTCTGTCCTCTGTGGTGCCGAGGCTGTTGGTCAGCAGGTTGTGAAACTCCTGCTCGTCGAGCCCCTCCTGTTGCAGTACGGCCAGCTCCACACCGTGGTAGTGGTCCAGGTGCCTCAAGCGAATCTTGCTGAGGATACTGAAGGCAAGCTTTGTGTGGGCATCGAGGCAGCGCTTCCGCTCCGCCAGCGCTGGCGCGTTCGCCAGCAGCTTCGACATGTCGTTGCCGTCGCCGCCGTCGCCCATCATGCCACCGGCACCGCCGGGTGCCTCTTGTGCCAGCGCGGCGTACTCCTCCTTGTAGCGGCGCAGCGCGGCTTCGATGTTGCCGCCGACAGTGCCGAACTCGAGGTTGGCGTTCTCGCGGTAGACCTCGTCCTTGTCAGGATCCACCTCGAGTATCTCGTCCTTCCCGTCTGGAGTGGTGATGGTGCACTTGTTCAGCTTCATGCCGCCGATCTCGACGAGAAGGCCGCGGTACGTGAAGGGGTGGTGCAGCGCCGTTGCGAGGTCGCTGGAGCGATCGACGAGAAGAAGCAGCGGCCGCCCCAGCACCGAGGAGGGCGCCGGTGTCAGCTGCCGGTCGTTCAGCGCGTCGTTCAGCCGCACAGAGAGCCGTCGAGCGACCTCCGCCGCAGCGCCGGAGCGGGAGTGCACCAGGATGGGCAGCACCTGCAGTGACAGACACACGTGTGAGATGCCCAGAACGACCTGATTGAGGTGTGTCTCTATTTCTTCGTCCTTGGCGTTTGTCTTGTTAAGCAGCGGGAAGGAGTTGTTCAGCATGAGGGAGAAGAGGTCGTCCTCCAAGGCCACGTAGCTCAACGTGCGGTCGTACACGTGGATGTGCCGAATCGACTCTAGTGGCGAGGCGCTGAGCTGCTGCGCCAGCAACTCCAGCTGCGGTCGCGGGATCTGCGTTGTGAAGTTGAGGTAGACCCACTCATACAGGTTCTGCGCGCAGTCCTTCGCGATGCGGGTGATGTTCTCCTCTGTCGGCGCGCAAAAGTAGATGGCCGGGGCCCCCGGCACCGGATCACGCTCCGTGGCGATGTGCAGGTACAGGGTGACGCCAAGTTCGCGCAGTTGGCCGACCTTTAGGAGCGGCGCAATGATGTCGCGGCCCCAGTCGTCGAAGATGAGAAGACGCCACGTTGTGATGACCGGCTCAGCAGAGGCGGCGGCAGCGGTCGAGTACCGCTCCGCCACCATATTGCCCTGCGCGTCCAGCGGCACGGCCATCCTGATCATTTCCGCCAACACAGCCTCCTGGCGCTGACGAAGCCAGTACTGGCTCGGTGTCAGCCGCGCTGCAACCGCGCCGGGTGTGCCGGCGAAGACGCCGCCGGGTGGGCGAGCCGACGGGCCGCCGGCACCGCCCATGAGAGAGCTGGATGTGGTGAACATTGCCGGTCAGTGAGTGCGGACTAGAAAACCAAAGTTCGAGGAGCAAAGGCGACGACCGCGCGCGATAAGGACAGGAGGGGAGCGAGCGTGAGATAATGCGAAATTGAACGAGGTGCGGGACCGGGGATGGCAGAGCTCTCAATGATGCTGATGGCGGTCGCAGGGTTAGGAGTTGTAGGGGGGTGCAGGGCAGATGGCGGCGAGCACTGCTGTTCGACCTACCAGCGGGCGCACGCACACGCTCAAGTGTAGAGAGAAGATAGAGGCGATAAAACACGCCGAAAGCACGCGTGTGCCCCGCCACCGCCACCGGAGCACCGAGGGGGGGAGGGGGGGGGGTGCAATGTGCCCGGCACAGCGATGATTTCCTTTTTGTCCCTCCTGCGTGTGTATGTTGCCGTCGTCGTGGCCGTGGCACCGTGGTGAGTGTTGGCGTGCTTTGCGGGCAAGTGAAGGATCGAGAGACGCATACGGCAGCACAGATGAGAGGAATGCAACGCGCAACAATGTGCAACAGAGCACACACGTGAGAGACAGGGAGCGGTGGCGGCGCAACCGGGATTTCCGTGCAGACTTGCACAGTGGCGGAGGAGGTGCAGAAAGGGAGAAGGCAATGGCGCACAGGCTGAAGGCATCCCCACACACACACACACACACACACACATCACCACCACTCAAGCCGCGCAGAAGAAGCTCCACAGGCTCGGTGAATGTCAGGCCCAACCGGCGTAGCTAAAACTCCTGCCGGCGGTGGCAGCGCGCACCTCTGCAGCCTCTTTCTGCTAATTCTATTCGCTCGAGGAAAAAAAGGGGTGATGGCTACGAGAAAGGGGAAGGGAAGAGCGGGAAAGCAGGCGTGCACAGCCGAAACAGCAGCAGCAGCAGCGCGTGTCGCGCAGTGAGCATGCGCTCCGTTTTTTTTTTACTTCGCGTTACACCTGCTTGTACGCGCATGCGGAAAAGGGGGGGAGACGCACTTGCTCTGCCATCGTCTCGGTCTCGCCGACGCTTGTCGACTCGTCTTTCGCCGCCCTCGGCTGTCAAGGGAAGCTAATGTCCCAGAACTGGCGTGGTGTGTTCTGCGAGAGAGGCGGCGAGGGGGACAGCAGCGCGCCATCACACTCGGTGTCGGCCCCGAGGCATCGCGGAGGGGTCTGTGAGGATGCAGTCGGCAGTGGGCTACACGCTGCACGCACAGCGCTGAGCACCTGCTCTGCCCGCACGACGCCCTCGATCCGTTGCTCACGGGTTCGCGCGTAGCCACAGGGAACGTGCTCCTCCTCGAACATTGTGCGTTGATGGCCGTCACTCTCGGTGCGGCGTGCCGTCCTCGATCTCCGATGTCGGTCATTGACAGTTTCTTCGCACACCGGTCGGCCCAACCCAGCGGCAGCGCTCAACGACACATCCATGCCAAGAGATGGCAAACCCGCCAACGGCACCGCCGCAAGGACCTCATCACTCATGCCGACAAGTCCCCACTCGCCACCCCTCCCCCGTCTCCGTTTGTACACGCCACGATGCGTCGGCTGACCTTCTGCAGGCGACGCATTCACCTTACGCGTCGCACTGCTCTCCTTGCCGCCACGATGTGCGCGCCGCGCAGTGGCCCGCTTTGAAAGGAGCGACGACGACGATGACGATGGGCGTGGAAGGGCAGTGATGGTGGCAAGTATGTCTGTGGCAGTCACCACGCACGTCGGCGTCGGTGACAGTGGCATAACGCGCGCGGCGCTCACCGTTTGTGGTGCTTCCTTACGGCTTCTGTCCCTCATGTGCATCGACGACGAAATCGCCGCCCTTCCGCGCTTCTCCGAGTGGGGCGCTCTTGCTGACTCGGCATCCGGCTCGTCATGGCCACCGTCAAAGGCTAGACGACGACGAAGGGACGGCGCTGAGGCAGTTGAACTCGACATTGTGGAGAAAACGGAAGCCGCATCGGCCCCTGTAGAAGCGCTACCACCGTTGCCCATGGCAGGGAAGCGGGATGAAAGCTCGGCATCGACTTCAACACGGCGATGCGTCTTGGCGGGCGGAGGCATGGGAAAGTACATCCCCTCCTCGTCCGCGTCGCCAAAGGTCGAGGTAGGGGTGGCGCTAAGTGGCTGAGAGAGTCGGTGCGGCGACGACTTCAACGTCGGCGGTGTGGGGGTGTTCTGAGAGAGCTGTCCATCGGGAGCAGCGACCGCGCTGCTCTCCCACGCGGTAACCGCGGAGGTTCGGTGAGCTGAAAGCGGAGAAATGCATGGAGACAAAGGGCTGCAAGGCTCAACCTTCACCGCATTTGGTGAGGGTCCGCATGTCAGCGCCGTCGCAAAACTTGGTGATACTGCTGGCGTGTGTGACGCTAGCGCAGCCTCATTTGGCTCTTCACGACGGTGGCCGCCCTCCGCCTCCTTCCTCACTTCGTCCCGCTCTCCTTTCGCGGCGGGCTCCGCGCATGAGTCTTCCACATAGGCCGGCGAAGGCTTTGGCAGCGCCAACGTCGGCGCCACGGCGCCCCCGCCCCTCTTTGTGTCTACAAGCCTATCCGCCAATCCACGCACATGAGATGATGGCGGCGAGTGGGGTACTCGTCTGCCCCGCGATGCGCTGCGGCTGTCCATGTTCATTGATGCCGTCGACATTTCCGGATCACAAGAAGCAGTCGAGGCGTGATGTCTGCGTGGGCTCACTGATCGCTGCGGTGGGGACGGCGGGCAGTACCGCAGCTCGCTGAAGAAACGCGTGCGCCGCTGCGCCTCGACTGCGCTACGATGTCGAGTATCTGGGTTATTGAAAGCGCCTGCCCCGTCTTCGACAACGCCGTGGGTACTTGGCGCGTCTGTGCTGCTGGTGTCGACGACTTCAGTGGTCCGCGAGCCGAGCACGGAAGGAGTCGCCTCGTACTGCCCAATGGTCTGAGGGTTTTCCGGTGTCGCAGTGCTTGGAGTGCGCGCGCTGCTGGCGGCGGCATCACCCGTGCCGCCCACGTCCCCGTCCTCCGGCTCACAAAAGTGCCGTGCAAGAGCGCGGCGCAGAGCCGCGTACTGCCCTCTCGCCGCTGCGGAGAGGCCTGCTGCCGGCATATCAACGCACTGCATCGAGACGCGCGCCTCCGCTGGTATGCGCGTCGCCTCGTCAGTCCCAGTGGTTAAGGGGCGAGCGATCACGGCCGGCAGTGCAGCTCGAAATGTACCCTCGCTGGGCAGCGCACTGACGTCCTCAGCGCCGCCGCTCCCGTGTGCCGCCGCCGTTGCCGCGCCTGCGACAGCTAGCGCGTTAGACAGGCGCGCGGCACCGACTAAGGCCTCCGTAAGGAGTCGCAAACGGAACAGCACGCTCAGCTCTGTCTCCTGCGCTTGCCGCAGTCGCGTCTCTGTGGCGCGCAGGGCCGGCAGCGCGTCTATGCCCGACTGCAGAAGGGTCGGCGATGCGCTGCGCATGTGAACCTCCTCAGCGACAGCGCCGTGCTGGCGGGCAGCAGTTCCGTTTCCCAACGCACTCGGCACCGGCGATAGTGTCTCAGCAACAGCCTTGGCATGCTGTGCAGTGTTGCTGCTGGCGCTGCGCGAGAAAAGGGAAGTCGGGAACGGCACCTCCACCGAGGCCGGAACATCGCTGTCGTTCTCCTTGGGGTGCGGCATGTCTGCACGGAGAACAGGCGAGAGAGGAAGATAAGAAACGCGAGGAAAGGAGCACTCCGTGGATGCGTGTGTGTGTGTGTGTGTGTGTGTGCTCGTCCTTTTCCGCGTAGGGCGGTACCACCTGCCCCTGCCTCTCCCCTACGGCCCCTCCGCACTGTCACAGATGCCACCGAAGGAGGGAAGAGGGGGCGGCGTACTTGTGGCGCCGGCGCAGGCTGCCCACTCAGTGTGCGAGGAATGCGCCCAAAGCCTAAGGCGGCGCCAAGCAGAGAGCCCACAAGGGGCAGGCATACCACAAGCGCGTGCCGTGCGTGAAAAGACGAAGAGTAGAAGAGCAGACGGCATGGCAGAAACTCGAGGTGGCAGCGGGAGAGGCCAGAAAGAGGGGATCAACCGTGGTTTGCAATGGCGTGTGCCCGCACAGCCGGCCACGCAGCTCGGAGAAGAGTAGCACGTAATCAGCGCGAGGGGCGCTGATCTTGCAGGCTTCCCATTGTCGATCCCGAGGTTGTGAAACAAGCGGGGACCTGTGTTGCCGAAGAGTGCTGCGTGGCATACACACAGAGAGAGGGAGGATACAGCCACACCGTCACTCTTATCCTCAACTCTCTCTCTGTGATGATCGCTAATGACGATGTCGGCTCGCTTCACGTGCCTTCGTTTCTTTTTTCTGTTTCAGGTTTGGGATGTCTGGTAGTGGAGTCGACACGACGCAGAAATGAGAAGCGAAACAAAAAAATAAAACGAAGGAAGCGCTGTAACCAAGGAACGAAGGCGCCGTGGACGAGCCGCAAAGAGGAACGCCCGCAGGAGGGCGATGGCGCGGCCGGGCGTGTGTGAGAGACACCCCCATGTGCAGGCCGCACTCTGCCGAGGCGGAGAGGAAGTCACCACGCCTGCTTTGCAGTGGCGGGTAAGAGAATAGGTGCACACGGAGGGGAGAAAGAGGAGATGGACAGAGGCAGCGGCATCTGTGCGTCTGAGCATCAGCCAACTGCCGCCACCCACTCCCTGCCCCTTACCTCCAGGGCCATGGCTTCCTGTTGTCTCTTCATCTTCACCGCACTTCATTCTGTGCACCGCGCTGATCGTTTTTTGCTCATCATAAGCCAGCGTTCTTCAGCACCGTCGCGGAGAGGCGGGAGCTCTCCATCTTTCCGCTGCAACCATGGCTTCTCTCACTTGGCCCAGTAATCCTAGATCTTGACGGCGTACACGCGCTTGGGAAACTTGTGTGCCTGGCGCATCTGGCGCGACGTCTTCCGGTTCTTCTCGTTCTCCTTCAGCGCTAGGCGGCGGCGGTGCGTCAGCTTCGCGCGCAGCACCTTCGGCGTCTTGCAGCGCAGCTTTCGGTCCGCGTAGAACATCTTCAGGTTGCTGCGCTCGTTCTGGTTCAGCACGGTCAGAATGCGAGCAATGCTCTTGCGGATCGGGCGGATGCGGCCCAGGCGGGTCTCGGCGCCGCCCGTCTGCTGCACCACGCGCAGCTGCGACAGCTCCTTCTTGTACTCCGTCAGCGTCTTGAGAAGATCATCCTTGCTCTTCTCGCGCAGATCCTTAATCTTCATGTGGTGGGACATGGCTCCGGGTGAGGTAACTCCAAGTACACACGCACACAGTATTTCGGAAAAGGGGAGAATGCCGCCAGGTGAGATGGCGGGGCACACACGGGAGAGAGATGATGACGGAGCTGTGTTGTGAATCAGCAGCGAAAAGAGTCAGCAACACCATTGCAGAGGTGAGGCATGCGTCCCGCGCCGTCCCCGGCGGCACAGGCGCGAGCACAGCGATAAAAAGGCGGAAAAACAAACGATGAAAGGAGAGGATGAAGAGATATGAGGGCACGTGGGCGTCACGTCTGCAGCTGGAATGCTTCCAGTTGCCTCCACTCTACACGCGATCTCGCATGCGCTAGGTTATCCTCAAAAGCAAGCGCGCGTGTCACACATCATGTTCACTGCAACGACTCCGACATGTACAGTGCACTGATAGTGTACTCCTGAGCTCGCTCGCGCGTTGCAGGGGCGACTGCAGGCCGCGCAGCCACGGCTGTCGATGCCCACTGTAGAGGAGCTCGAGAATAAAGCTCGAGTCGAAGCGGGAACGCAATGCGCCGCCGCTGATACACACATGCATACGCCCACAACGTGAGAGACACACACGCACTCCAGTCCCGCAGCACCCCCCCCCTTAGTGACAAGTGGGGCATGGTGTGCGTGCGTCAACAATGGGGGGCAGCTGCGAGGCCGTGAGCAAGTGCCTGCGTACACCCACGGTTGTGTGGTCGTTGTTGTTGGCGCGTCCTCTATCGTCGTTTTCGCCGCGAAGGTGAAAGGAAATGGAAAAGAAGGAAATAAGAAAAGAGGGCGAGGGAAGCCGTGGAAAGGAGTGTATGACCAGCGATGCTGCAGCCGTTCCGTCGACGCCGCGAAACCATCAAACAGTCCTCAAGAGGCAAATACTCGTGTGGCAGTGTCGAGCGCGCCCATGACGCGAGCAAGAGAACATGTGATGGGGAGAGGAGGAGAGGGCGTTCGCAGAGGCAGCGAGTGGAGAATGCACAGATGAAAGGAAGGCGGGAAAAAAGAGGGGTCGGCGGCGATACAGCGTCAGCGATAAGACGCCCACCTCAACTCCCTCTCCGCCTCCCTCCCATCCCCCTTTCGCCCTCCTCGCACGCTGCATAGAAACACGCCGCGCCAGCCACATCCACCTCTTCACTACCCATCGGGCGGGAGCCTCGATAGTCAGCCTCCACCGCACACATCACCATTGCTGTGCGTTGATGCGCTGCACACACGCACACCCAAAAGTGTCGCTTCGCACGCGCGCTTTAGATCTTGACGGCGTACACGCGCTTGGGGAACTTGTGTGCCTGGCGCATCTGGCGCGACGTCTTCCGGTTCTTCTCGTTCTCCTTCAGCGCTAGGCGGCGGCGGTGCGTCAGCTTCGCGCGCAGCACCTTCGGCGTCTTGCAGCGCAGCTTTCGGTCCGCGTAGAACATCTTCAGGTTGCTGCGCTCGTTCTGGTTCAGCACGGTCAGAATGCGAGCAATGCTCTTGCGGATCGGGCGGATGCGGCCCAGGCGGGTCTCGGCGCCGCCCGTCTGCTGCACCACGCGCAGCTGCGACAGCTCCTTCTTGTACTCCGTCAGCGTCTTGAGAAGATCATCCTTGCTCTTCTCGCGCAGATCCTTAATCTTCATGTGGTGGGACATGGCTCCGGGTGAGGTAACTCGAACCGAGTGAAGCGAGCGGAGAAGCAACGAAGCTGAGGCGAAATCCCTGCTGTAACGTCGCGGGAGGAGAAAGAGGTAGTGGCGGTGGTGGGAAGCACATATATGCACGAGCAGACGGCACAGATGCACGCACACACGTTGGCGCACATGTATGGATGTGTGATGTATCAGAAGAGGGTGGTGGGTAGGGCCGTAGAGGGGAAGGGGGTGGAGGAGAATGGCGGGTGAGATGGGGCACGTTAGGAGAGAGAAAGAGGCAGAGAAGAGAAGACATTCAGTACACTAAAAACAGAGAGATCGCATGGGGATAGTGATGGAGCCACCCACAAGATCGTTGCACCACGCGCAGACGCATGCGCGCGGACAGATACAGGGCGGGAGAGCGTGCACCGTGGGAGGGAGACGAGTTCATTCCTTAGCGGTGAAGGCGGCAAGAGCGGCTACACGCACTGACCCAGGCGCCACACAGCAAGAGAGAAACAGAAAGAGGCACACAAAACACAAAGGCCTACTCAGAGGCATGTTTCGCGGAAATGGGGGGATGGCGTCGTAGCTGTGCGCGTCCCCTTGCTGTGCTACTGTCGGCAACGATTTCGTTGTCTCGGTCGCTTCGCTGGCGTCCACAGCTCTCGCGTGCCTTCACTTTTCGCTTGCTTCACTTCATGTGCCCTTCACTACGCTTGAGCCAAGCGGCTCGCACATGGGCAGGCGAAGGCGAGGAAAGAGAAGAGTAGCGCATCAACGTGCTGGAACAGGGCGCGGCGCGGGGCGGCGCGGTGAGCGCTAATAGACACCAGCAAAGAAGGACAGAGAGAGATTGCGCCTCTGTGTGCGTGGGTGTGTTGCGCGAGTTGAGGAGGACAAGCCACAGCAACGCGCACCCTTACACACACATCATCATCACCCACGCGTAGGCGTCTATGTACATCAAGACGAGGGAAAGGAGGAAAACATCAACGGAGCAAAGCCCATACATGTACACGACGAACGAAGGCACACACACGCGCACACACCAGCCGTGCCCTCCGCAGCACCACCGCCATCATCGCTGGTGCAAACCACAACCACAACAGCAAGTGAAAGGGGCCGGGCACGGTGGGGGGGGGGGGGGCGAATGCGAACACTTTAAAGAAAAGAGTGAGATCGTGGACTGGGGTGCGGACAACACGCCGCCACGGCGCCGATGAGGCTGCCGCGTAGACCGCAGCCTCGCCTGCCTCATAGCTTTTTTATACCAAACTGCACGGCAACGGAAGCGACGGAGTTGGACTGGGTGGCATAGACCTTGTCGTATCCCGGCACCAGAGAGGCCGACGCTAGCGACGCAACTGCCGATCCGCCACGCACGCAGCCCGTCGTGGTGTACGGCAGGTTCGCGAACTGGTCACGAGAGCGATGGTACGGTGTCTTGGCGAGCGGCTGCAATTGCAACAGGTGCGCCTCCACCGCCTTCTGCAGCGCCGTGATGCGCTCATCGCGCTCCTTCTCCTGGGCCGCGAAGAACGCCTCGAGGGACGCGCGCTGCTCCTCCGTCAGCTTCTTCCACGAAGCCGGTCGACGAGGTGGCCTGGGCTCCGCGGCGGCGGCGAATGCCGTACCCTCGGCACCATGGTCCTCTCCGTCTGCGGCCTCGCCGGCGTCCCCGGGCCTCTCCGCCTCCTCCTCCTCCGCCTCCTCGTCTATGTCCGACTCCTCCTCAGACGCCTCCTCCTCCGCTTCGTCCTCATCGTCGTAGTCTTCGTTGTCCGAGCGCTCCTCGGCCGCAGCGGTGCGTCGGGCCGCACGGCGTTCTTCGGCCGCCTTTTGCTTGGCAGCCTTCTCCTTTGCCCGCTGAGCCTGGCGCGCCTTCGCCGCCACCTTCAGCTCCTTTGCCTCCATCGCTTTCATCGTGGCTGCAGCGGCCTTGGTGTACACCTTCACGCCGTCCTTCAGCGTCCGCTGCACACTGCGCACCGCCTGCTGCACTTTCTGGAAGTTGTGTGCAGTGTACCGGCATACCTCCTTCACAAGCAGGCGGTCCTTAAGGCCGTACACGTGGCCCTGCGCCGCGCCGATGAAGACCAGCGACGCAGAGCCACCTTCATCTCCATCCAAGCCAGATGACGCACCGGAGCATGATAAGGGAGTGTGCGGCAACTCCACCGTGCCGAGGGCGCTCTGGAACGGGACGGGGCGGCGCTCCGGCGCCTTGAGGGCAGACTTCCATGCTGTTCCCTTTGCCTGCTGCTGAAGGAAACGCAGCTTGGCGTCGAAGACCTCAGATTGCGGGGGGCTGCTTGCGGCCGTCGGAGAGCTGGCAGCGTCGACGGCCGCCTCTTCTCCAGCGGCATCCGTGGCGGCAGCGACAACAGCAGCACCGTCGGCGTCGCTCTCGGCAGCGGCTGCCACTCCCACAGTTTCCTCCATCACCTCCTCGGCCATCAGCCTGGCCGGATCCAGCTCTTGGAAGACAATGCAGACGCTACGACGCTGTTTGCTGGAGGACCGCTCTGAGTCCTTGCGCTGCTGCTCTTCTTGCTGCTCTTTCTCCATCAAGTCCGCCTCCGCGGCGGCCTCCTGCAGATCAGGCAGCAGCCACACCTTCAACGTGCCGTCTTCGGAGCACGATACAAGGCAGCTTGCACCGTCGCCACTGCCGCCGTCTTCGGCGTCCGCGTAGACAAGTACATCTTTCTTCTCCGATGCTGGCGGCAATGCGTTGGAGGAGCCGAACGAGGCGGGATTGGCAGGGGCGCGCTTCGACCGCACCACCGGGATGCTGGACGGAACCGGTACCACGAACAGTGCAGTGATGGCGCCTGTGTGCCCACGCAGCTCACAGACCGGACGGCCAGACTCCATATCCCACACGTAGATGAGCCCGTCTGTGCCGCCGGTGAGGACGGTGCCGCTGTTATTCCAGTCCACTGCAATCGCCGTCAGGGCGCCACCGTTGTGCGCCGGCCAGCTGGACCGGCGATCGCCCTCCATCAACGTGAGAGAGCCGTTCTCGCCGCCGAGGAAAAGCCGCTGTTGGCCGGCTGCAGCGCTTTCGCCGCCATCCTGGATCATGGTACGCACTGCGAAGGGTAAAGTGCTCGTCTTCACAAGCGTCGCCCGCACCCTAAACCTGCCGGTGGACGGCGACGACGCAGCGTCCTCGACCTCCTCCAGCGTCCACCACTTCACGGTGCCGTCCAAGGAGCATGTGCACAGCTCAGCGGCTGAGACAGCTATGATGGCTGTGACCGCCCTGCGATGAGCGTAGAAAGACACCGTCGGAATCCCGAGCTCGGCATCCTTCATGTCGTCATAGCGCTCCACTGTGCCGTCCTCTCGACCTACAAACAGCGGCACGAGTCCGCCGCCGGCCTCCTCGGCATCACCGGTGTAGGCCGCCAAGCAGCGGATCGTCACGCGAGATGGCATGTGCGAGAGGCAGAAGTAGAGAGAGATGATTGATCGTGCTTACGTGTGCGTATGGAATGGTTGAATGCGCTGGGTGCGTATGAGATGCCGAAGGCAGGAAACACGTGAGGTGGTGGCCACTGTTGCTCTTCACATGCGCACCACGACAAAGCCACGAGACCCACGCTGGTCTCTGTTGGGGAAGGGGGGGGGGGGGCAACTTTTCTTGAAGGAACTGCAGTCACGTCGCGCGCGTCGTATTGCTTTAATTTCCACCGACTGCCTTCCGTGGCCACATACAACATACGCGCGCACCTCTTGCTGTTGTTTCCGCGAGGATGCACTCAGAGCCGTTCACTTCAGCCGGAGAAGAGAGAGTGTGGTGAGGTGGGCAGTAGTGGAGGTGTGAGCGTATGTGTGCGTTCGTGCGTGTGTGTGTGTGTGTACGTGAGGGCACGCATAATGGGAAAGGCAAGTCAGGAAGACAAGAGGAGCGACTCGGTTAGTGGGGGAGAGGAGGGAATAGAAAAGCTATGGGGAGTAGCACAGCAGAGGGGGGAAGGGGGTACAGGGACGTGCGTACGCCTCTGTTGCGGCTACCCATTTTGTCAAGTCGACACGAGCACCAGGGGGAGGAAGCACAATAGGGAACCCTCTCGGAGACGGGCTCCACCCTCTCCACCATCCACCTCCTTGCCCCGATCTCGTCTGCATTGTTCAGTGACAAGGATGAAGAAACGAAGGAGAGAGAAAGAGAGAAGGAAGACGAGGATGCGCTTGCCTCGCACTACGTTGTCCTGTCGTCTCCCTGTCACCACTCGACTCCAATGCTTCTCTGCCTCACCGCGCCGTACCGCTCAGTTCACTGGGCCTCTTCGCCGCATCCGCTCACGTTCCTTCCTTGCTCCTCCTTCATTTAGCGTTGTCTTCGGTTCTCGTGAGTCTTTACTCCTCCGTGTTCGCTCGGCAGAGACACGCACACATAAAGAGAGAACGCACCGACACAGGACGTGAATGCAAGCGACCGCCACAGTGGGTGCACAACACTCACACACACACATGCAAAGACGTGCTTCTTTCAGTCGTTGTAACGAATCTTGCGGCTCACACGGAACGGCGGCGGGCCGTCCTGCTCCTCATTCGGCACCACAGGCGGATTCACGCGAGTCGGGCGGGCCAGCAGCTCCAGCCGCGACCGCAGTGCTGTCCGCTCCTTCGCCGTCAGCGGCCGCGGCCTCAACGTCAATTCCGTGTACTTGCGAGGGTCGGCGTAGTAGTCGTACTGAGACACGAGCAGGCGCCGATTGTCGTCGTGGTCGACCGACACCGACGGCGGTCGCCACCCTTTCTCTAGCTGCTTGCAGTAGTTGGCAACTGTGTCGACGTCCACGTTGCCGCGGTTGCTACCAGAAGCCGAAGGGGCCGACCTCGGTGATGACTCTGTGATCGCGCGCGCAGAGGACGCTGGTAGACGGTGGTACTGGTAAACCGTCTCCTTCTTGACCTTCTCGGCGTCCTTGTCAGTGCCGAAGATGCGGCGCAGCTCTGCCTCCCGTGCCCGGCGCACCTTCAGCGGTTCGTCGTATACGTGGTGGATGTGATGTGTCATCTCCTTGCTGGAGAGGAAGCGCGGCGTCTCCTCGGCGTCCGGGTACAGCTCCTGCTGCAGCGCCGCCCTGTGCTGCTGTCGGCGCAGCAACTCGCCTTGCACGCAGTTGTTCAGGTACGCCTCCAGCTGCGCGGGGGAGCGGCGAGCTGACAGGGTTGGGGGGTACGCCTCCTCCATCGCACGTGCCTCTGCCCGCTTCTTGCGCTCCAGGCCGCCATAGTAGAGCCGATTGACGGAGCTGTTCACCATGCTCGGGGAGGCGTAGTAGTTGACAAAGGCCGCCGCCTTTTCGTTGCCGCAGTGTGGGTTGGGCATTCGACTCACAGTTGCCCCGCCTTCAAAGAATGCAGCGGCACCTCCTGCAGAAGAGAAGAAAGACGAAAAGGCAGAGACGGGAATGCCACGTGTCAGACTACCGTATGCTGCGGTGCTCGCGCGGCGTGTGCGTCTATCTCTATCTGGGCGCGGTCTAGCACGCCGCCACGGTGCCCTGAATTCGGGGGGAGAGAAACGGGTGCTAATAATATATAGAAGGCGCGTGGCTGTTTCTAAAGCTTGCACAACACAAGGAACGAGCAAACGCGAGCATCAACGCATCAGAAGAAGCGGAATGGTTGTGGGCGGGGGGAGGGGCGAGGAGCGGCGAGAGGGAAGAAGGTGTGTGCATGTGTGTGTGTGTGTGTGCTCTCTAGGCTTTGGGATCACCCTGCACCTCGGCCACCAAGGATAGCAGCAGCAGCAGGACGAGTAGCAGTATGGCGACCACGCTACCACGGCGGAAACCGAGAGAGTGAGAGGAGGGAGGGGGAGCGGTGATGGAGAAGACAACAACACACAAAGACGAAGAATGTGACGAGGAAGGATGATAGAGAGTCGGCATACAGAGAGGTACATGCGCGGGTTGTGCACATGCACACACAAGCGCACATGCACTTCCCAATTCCGTCAGTTGTTCGCTTGGAACAGGCACAGGTGCACACGGCGCCGTGGAGATGGAGGAAGGGAAGAAGCGTGAGGGGTGCAGGGCTTACAGTAAGAAAAATGTGAAAAAAGGTGAGGGAAGGCCGCCGCGGCTGATGCAGCCCACTCCACCCTCCACCCTCCTCTTCTGAAGCCCTGTAGTTCTCTGCCAAGCACACTAGCAAAGCCTTCGAAAAGAGACTTCCAAGGAACGCTTAGCATCTCTTCATGTAGGCAGGGTCAGAGCACATTTCGGACCTCCTCTTCCTCTCCCACCCATCCCGGCTGTTGTTGTCATCCATCGCGCTTCTCTCTTCTGAGGTTATTGCTTCAGCTCAAAAAAGGAGGCGGACAGTTACCCTCAGTAGAGGCGAGAACCACACACACACATACATACACACGAAAGAAGCACGGCAGAGTTAGTTGAATGACCAAGGCAGACAGATACACGCACACACATGAACGCAAACACACGGGCAGCATCAACAAAGAACCCAACACAGAAAAGAGCACAACACAAAGACAGAACAAAAAAAAGATAAAAGGAAAGATGAATCTGTGACCTCATTCACGTCAACTCCACTCTCAGTCGCGTACACCCTGCCATCTGCCACGACCACCCATCCCCTTCTCTCTCTTGACTACGATTCCTCTAGTCTTCCTCCCTCCTGATGCAGCGCGCACACACACGCGCGCATTAACTCGTACGCCGTCAGTCAGGAGATCCGCTGGAGCGGAGCGGGCCTCCCTCTCGTCTCCGTCTCTCTCCCTCTTGTGTCGCAGCAGGCACCGACGCACCTCGCAACGCTTGATAAGGTACATCACACGGAGGCGTGCGTTAGCGAGCCCCGAATCGACAGAGAGAGAGCAGGAGGGGCGAAGAAGGAGAGAAAGGGGGCGGGACCGGGACGGGACAGGACGGGACAGACAGGTGGATGCAGAGGGATGCAAAACGGAACGAGAGAAAGATAGAGACGTCAGAAAGACAATGCGTTTAACATATAGCGAAACCCGAAGAAACGAAGAGAGAGCGGCTGCGTCCATAGCCGATCAGCCCACTGACACCTCGCGTAGTCGCACCTACATAAGCGCGCGCGTCGAGTGCTGTCCTTTGTTGTTGCTGCGTTCTTCTCAAGCACAGATACACATCGTGGCACCATCAGCAGCAGCAGCAGTGAAGCATCGCAGCTGACCTTCCCAATATCGTGTTTACCATCACGTTTACACGGAAAATGCCCCATAATTCGAACAATCGTGAAACCCCCAGCTGCAGCGGAGAAATACTCTCCAGAAGGGCCTTGAGCGACGCAGGGTCCTGCTCTCCAACTTCTAACGTTGGCATCGACTCTAGCGAGCCCTGCGCGACAGCGTTCATCATACCGCCGATAGAATTCGACAGTGACGGCGTCAGCGGCACAAGCACGGGTAGCATGCGAGCCGCCTGCGCCGGCGAGCTGATGTGCAGCCGCGTGTACATGCAGCGCGGGATGGCCGTGCTGCCAAAAACACGGCGTCCAAGCATCGTCTCTATCACTGCCGTAAGAAAAAAAAGAGGGGTGGCGGCTTGTACGGATGGCTCACCCACACTGGCTCGTGACGCAGTGGAGTGGGAAGGACTGAGAGGGGGTTAGGTAAATGCGTAGGTGAGGTAGTCGCCGTTGATGATGTCTGCTGAAACCCTCCAGCACGCAGGCACCCACACACACACACACGTGCCAAGACAAGTTGATGGTGGTCCGGGGAGGTGGGGGGGCTTGAATGATCCACGCAGCTGCATGAGGACCGCCCACGTAAAAGCGGAGGAACAACAGTAAAAAGGAGACAGGCCTTTTGGAAAGGAGGGAGAGGGGCATTCATGCACGCGGCCACCACACCGCGTGCGATGCATGGTTGTGCCATTCGGAGAGAAGGAAAGGAGGGAGAGACGGGAGACGGCGTCGCAGCTCTGTGAAGACGCACACAGACGCGAATGCACTGGCACAGGACGGGAGCGTCATGCGATCAGTGAAAGCCAGGAGTGCCACCTTACCAGTGGTCTGCATCCCTCAGTGCGTCTCATTGTCCCCGCCCCCTCCCTCATCGATGGACAAGATCACTGTGGCAAAAAAAAGGGTCGGCGGAGAAGGGGAGAGGGAGCGGCGTCCGATGGAGCAAGCTCAACGGCGGCCCTTCTCGCCACCTCGTCTTCTCCCTCTCTGCACCCCGAGGAGGACGAGAGAAAGAGACCGACACACAGCGCAGTAATGTTTTATCTTGATGGCGCAGGCAGAGGCAACGGCAGCACTCGCAGTAGTAGAACGAGGCGGTAGGTGAGCAGTAGCTGGCAAACGATGTACAGTGGGCAGCCAGCACACACGCAGAAACGAAATCAAATCACGACCATGGCAGCGAGAGTAAAGGAGAAGGAAGAGACACGCAGCACAAGCAATTCGACCGCGGTGGTAGCGGCCGTGTCCTGGCGTGCGTCGGCCGCCCCTCAACTCCACGAGCACATGCCGACATACAAAACAAAAATGCGCCTCTGTACTACTCATGGGAGAGGGAGAGGGAGAGGGAGAGGGGGTAAGCAGGCACATGTCAAATCTCAAGGGCGACCACCACACACACACACGCAGACGCTGAGAGAGGAAGAGGAAGAGGCAAGGCGCAATAACGCCGACAAGGCGCCTGCAGGTCCGCTCATGTGCACAGGACTTTGTCTCTCAGTCCATACAGCTGTCACCCCTTCTCTCTTATGCACGCACTGAATGCATCCTCGTTCGCATCCTGCTCACATGACGGCATGGTCGGAGTCGGCGTCTGAGCCAGCGATGTGGTGCTCCAATATGTCTTGCAAGTTCGCCAAGCTCACCTTCTCTGCCAGCTGATTCGCCAGCTCCTCCTCGAGCCGCTGCACTTCGATCTGCATCTCCTCCTGAATGAGCTGATGAAGGCCGTTGAGCTTGTCGTGCACAGCGCTGACATCCTCCTTGCGTGCGAGGAGGCCAATCATCGAGGACCATATGTTCTCCAATCGCTCCTCGAGAAGTGCCCGTGGGTAGTAGGTGGCGTGCATCGAGTCGACCACCTCCGCTACCCAGGCCGCTTTAGTATCGTCGGAGGGCTTCTGTGCGCGGTCGCCCGCCTCGAACGATTCGGTCGTTGCTACGACGGCCGACCCCTTCACGTTAGCGCGCAGTTCGTCGATCTTTGTCTCCATGCCGCTCACGATAGTCTCGAGTTGGAGCGAGAAGTCTCGCTGGTGCGCCTGGTGTGCCGATTGGGCCCTTTCCAGCTCGCTGCGCAGCTCCGACTGCGCCTTCTCCAGTGCGCTGAGGTCGTCAGCAGTAGCACGAAGTGACTTCTCCATGCTCTCGACGCGGTCGTAGCCCTCGAGCAGAGTCGAGATGCGCTCTTCGAGGGTGTGCTGCACCTCCTCCACGGCAGCTTGCAGCGCCGCTAAGCTCTCTGTGTTGGCGTGTGCATCTACCGCAGTGGCGCTGGATTCAGCAGCAGCCTTCAGCACGTCCTGGCAACGGAGGACGGCAGCGGTCGCGGCAGCCTCAACCAAGGCCGGCTCTGCCTCACGCATCTCTGTGCGCAGCTGAGACGTCACAAAAGCGTGCATGTCCTCCTGCAACCGCCCCAGCTGCTGCTGCAGCCGATGCACATCCTGGTGGTGAGCATCTCTCTCCACTTCACGGACGCGCGGAACACCACTGGAGCAGCGGCACGCATTGCTATTAAGCTGCTGCTGGACTACGTCGAGTCGCTCATGGCACCGCGCCAGTTCATCAACGCAGTGTTTCACGGCTGCCGCGGTGGCAGCCGAGTCTGCGTCACCGGCTGGTGGGGACCCTCTGTTAGGAGGAGAGGAGAGTAGCTCCGAAACATCTCTCTCAATGGCGAGCAGCCGTTCCTCCACTGTGCAGAGCGCCGCCGCCGCCGCCTCACGGCGTGACGACTCCTCAGCGTCAAGGCGGCGATGGAGCTCTTCGTAGGCGGCGCGCACCGCCTCTCTGTGTAGCGCGTCGCAAGCGGGCGAAGACACGCCGTCCCTCCTGCTTTGCCGCGCAGTAGCAGCAGCACACTCGCCTCGCACTGCTTCAAGATCGGCGTGCAGCGCTTGTAGTGTCTCTGTCTCTATTCGAGTCACCTGCGCGGAAAGGTGATCTACCGTTTCCGTCAATCGGGCAACACTGGCGCTCAGGCTCCTGCGAGAGACATCGGCGTTCATTCCAAAAGCAGCAGCAGCGCCATTTTGCACACTCGATGGTGACTCGACAGACGGCGCAGCTGCAGTTGGTGCCGCTGCGGCATCACGCTTCCACTTTTCCAGCTGCGTGTGCACCTCCGACAGCTGCAGTGTTGTCGAGTTTTGGTGACGGGAAAGAGACTGCTCCGTGTGCAGCAGGCCCTCCAGCGCCGCCGTCAGATCAGTGCCCAGCTTGAGCGTCATGCGCTGCTGGTCGTGCAGTTGTGCTTCCATCTCATGGGCCCCGCAGGCAAGTTGGCTGCTCCGCTGGTCAACACTCATCACGTGCTCGCCGAGCTCCAGTAGCCGACGCTTGAAGCCGTCTATCGCCTCCTCGACCAGGAGAACACGCTGAAGCACGGGGTTCGTGGGGGAAAGGCTTCCGGCTTCAGTGTCCGTGCACCATCGGTCGGCGCGTGTTGACAGCGTCTGCAGGCCTAGCTCGATCCCCGCCACGCGGCGCTTCACAGCCTCCACCTCTACCAACGCTGGCGTCACTTCGCGCAATGCTGCGTGCGACTGCAGCTGATGCGTCACCTCATCTCTCACTGTGCTCCGCATCTGATCCATCTGCTGCGACACGATGGCCTGTGTATACTTGGCGCCGCCGTCTACCTTCGCAGTCAGCTCGTTCAGCTGCTGAGACACGCGCTCAAGTACAGGTGGCGACGCGTGCGGCTGTGAGTTCGGTGACACCGCCGCCGTGATCCTCTCCTCCACATCTTTCACAAAGGTCGACCGCCATGTTTCCCACGCCGCTGGAATCTCAATGCTTGTGCAGCTCTCTGGTGTGTTCGCCTGCGCTGGTGAAGCAGCGGGCGCTGGAGGGGGTACCACAGTGACGCCGCACCCCTTCTGAAGCCCCTCCACAGCGACCGAGAGATTATGCACAATTTCGCACAAGGATGTCACTTGCCGCTCCTGCTTTTCGCGCTGCTGTGATGCGTAGCCCACCATTGTGCCGATGCGGCCCAGCTCGTTATGCAGCCAATCATTATCTTCCATTTGCTCCGCCCGCATAGTCTTGACGGAAGTGGCGAGCTGCTGCACCTGTGCCTGAAAGGTCGCCACGGTGTCTGCTAACGAGGTCCTGATTGCTTCAAGCGCGTCCTGCGTCTGTCGCTGCTCCTGATGGTCGCGGCGAGCCACCAAGGTGGAACCAAGCTGCTCCACCTCCGTTTCCACACTATCAAGACGCACAGAAATGTCTTTCATCTGCTTCACGGCACGCTGCGTGAGAGCCTCCGCCTCGTGGTTTGCAGTTGCCAGCTGCTCCGTCAGGCGCCGCTGCTGTTCCTTTACCGTGCGCAACTCCTCTGCCAATTCGTGATAGCGCTGCCGCGTTTCAGCCTGGTCCTCCTTGACAAGACCTCGAAGCTCAGCATAGAGAGATTTCGCTTCCTCTCGTGATCTGGACTCGCTCCCAAGACAGGTATCCTCTGCTCGCTTCATACGCAACTCCAGCTCGGCGTGCTGCGCGACGCACAAACACTCGAGCTTCTCCACCGTATTAAAGCATGATGTGAAACGTTCTCTGCTCGCCTTTTGATCCGCCTCAACAATCTGCGATAACTCCTCGCACATGCCGCGAATTCTGCTACTTTCCTCCTTTTGAGAACTGGAAGCTTCTCGGAGAAGCCCGATGCTCTTCTCCAAGCTTCTTTGCTGTGTACTGTAGACGTCCAGCTCACTCTTGAGCGTTTTCTGCACGTCTGTGACAGCCGCCAACGCCGCTGAGTCAACCAGTGATTCAGTGGATCTCCGGCCCACTGTACAAGCGTCGACGTGATCTTTGAGTAGTCTCTCCGTTGTCTCCGCCTTAGTGGTCAGACAAGTGACAAGTCCTTTCAACTCATCAAAGGCGCTGCCGGTACTGATGGAGAAGAGGGCTGACTTCGATAGCTCTTCAACATGTGCAGAAAGATGCTGCATCTTTTCGTCAAGTTTTTCTGCCTTTTTCCGAAGAGAGTGAATCTGCTCTGTGTGCCGCTTCTCTGTGGAGTCGTGGGCAACTCTTGAAGCGTGGTGATTCAGTGACATTATGTTACGTGCGTTGTCAATTTCCAGATCCGCCTGCTTTTGCATCACTCGACGGAGTAGCAGATTTGTCTCTTTCTGCTCTTGACGTAGCATCTCCACCACGGCACGGGATGCTTGCGCTTCGTCATTGAGCTGTTTCATAAACTCGCGTACCACAAATGGAATATTCACCCATTCGTCGGCGTCGTCCAGAAGGACGCAGCGACCCTCGTAGCCCATCATGGTTCTATGAACAGTGTACAGTCTATGTGTTTGCGTCTTCTCTCAGACGTTGCTGGGCTTCTCTCAGCCTTCGCGATATTGCTGCCTGATCAAGTGCACGTGATAACCGACAAGCAGCACGAAAAAAAATGGGAGAAGGAACAAGCAGCGTGCTTGTTCTTGTTGCCTTCTTCACCTGCGAAGATCTCTATAGCAGCGGCTGCTCAGTGAATAATAATAAAATGATCAGGAAAGGAATAATGAGGGTGCGTACACGCACGCCAGAACATCTCGCACGCGCGTCAAAGTCCAAGCGTGAGGGAAGATGACGAAAGAAAAGATCCTCACGGATTGAAAGGCCACAGCAGTTGGTGAAGCAGTTAGAATGAGATCAGAAGAGTCGCGTGTTGCTTGAAAGCTGCCGGCCACCCAACTAACGCAGCGGTGCCTGTGAGGGAGAAGCTGGACCACACTCCCATGTGTACCGCGATCCGAAGAATAAGAGATGCGTAGTGGTCTCGTATATATTTACTATTTTGTTTTCGGTGTCTGTTTGCAAGCATTGAAAAGCTGAAAAAAGGTGGCAAACACTGCAAAAAACGTGGAGAACACGTTGCGCTAAGGTAATGCAGTACATCCAAAAAAAAAAACCATGATTCCCGCATCATAAACTCTCGGCCTCGACACACATGCAACGGTGAAAAAAAAAAACGATAAAAGATGATGTTTCCCAAAAAAAAAAACTCTCGCTCGCTTGGTGTATAGTCTGTAGACGCTAAATGGAATAGCCACTCTCTGTAATCATCCGTATGTTGTACTTGCGAAAATACTGCATATAGTTCCAAAACTCCTGTGGATTAATGGCGTAGTACACTTGATGGTCCCGTACATCAGCAAAATGAATATTCCTAAGAGGTGGGCGCACCCGTGCCATGTCCAGCATGAACTTGAACTTGTAGTACCAGTCTTGCTTCCTCAGCAGCCCGGGCACATACACAAGACTGTGAACACCATTATAGCTCTTCACCTTATCTTGTGCTCGATCGAGTGGCCTAAAAGGTGAGCCGCTGCGGCCTAGAATGGCGGTGACACTAAGGGCTACGTCTTTGTGCTCCAGCACGGTTCGCAATGCAACATAGCCACCGTTGCCTTTGCCGAAAAGATGCACCTTCCCATTTTCGACGCGGAAGTTGTCCTTCACCCAATCGCAGAATCTCGCCACCACCCCCTCCACAGGAACATGCATATTATGTCGAAGGTTCACAACGGGGGACAGAATAACCCACCTTTGCTGCGCCATCAATTCGTAATGAGTGGGGCGCTCGAAAAAGTTGGCGCACACATCCTCAAAGTCACGCGGAATACCGCGGTGATCGGGGAGCACAACCATGTATGGGTGCTCCACATCCGGCTTCCAATCTGGCGGCGCTATCATACTGTACGCGATGGGCGATGGATCTTCGTCAATGCTGAATGCACTGTGATCGACGCAGTCAGCTTTTCCTTCGACGATCTTTAGGCTTGTCGACATCGGATATAGTACGCGAAGCTCGAACTCATTGGGGATAATGTAGTTTTTTGGGAGGCGCCTAAACGATGTTTCGTTCGGACGGTACTCCACCTCCGGTTGAGGAACTCGAACGATGTGTCTACGCTTGCGGAAGCTTACTTGATCTGGTGTGCTGTTCTTCGTCTGCGAACCGATAAATGGCCCGTGCTGCGAGTGCATGTACTGGAGCTTGCGCAGCTCAATACACTCAATATCCCTCTTGTTCATCACATTCACATCCTCTGGGTCGACGCTGCAATTTTTCAGCGTATCTTCGTCTTTGCTCTGGTGCACTGTTTCCTTGATAACCTCAGCGGGCTGCACCAACTGTTGGCCGGACTGTGGGTGATTCACAACGGCGGAGTCTAATATGTTCAATGTGTGCGTGCTTCGGCGAGTGGATAACGCGCACGAAAGCGCCAAGTGCTGTGCGCATCGAAGCATGACTAGCGGCTTTATTTTTCACATGCATCCAAGAAAGCTGTTGGAGCGCTGCAGAAGCGCAAGAATGCATGTGTGTGTATAGAAAAGGGTGGGTCGGTCAACCAAAACTGGAAGCAAAAGGAGGATCGTTTAGACCAGGGCAAACGCCTACATGCCGAAATCGACTTTCAACCTTCACTTTAGCGCTCCTCACTCAAAGATGTGCAAGTGACGTACAGAAAGAAGGCATGAATACTCAATTTTACCCTGACTGTGCGTGTAGACTGTGGATAAGCCTTACGGTGCTCACTCACTCTGCACGCTAGATTCTCTTTTTGTTGTTTTGCATCTCACTAATTCAAATACAAAGGGTCCATCTTTTTCAGTTTTTTTTTAGTGCGAATCGATCGCACACATAAGAATGCGTGTAAGGGATACACAATTAAGTGCAAGGAGAAAAGAAAAAGAGACGATACAAGAGTACTGAGAGGAGCACCTTATACTACAATTAAGCAAAGGAAAACAGCAAAAATATGTAGCGACTACTTCTTCCAATGCAGGGTATAGAGGTCATCACGCACGCCTTTCAGGATGGGAACTCGGTTGCGCATATCTTGAATGACACTGAGGTCTACCTTCCAATCAACAAACCCCTCCTTCTCATCCAGCTCCGAGAGAACATTCCCAAAGGGATCTACCACCATGGAGTGCCCCCATGCCACGTACTCCGCGGAGGTATCGCGGGCAGGGGAACACAAGAAAACATACTGCTGATTGTCCACAGCGCGAGCGCGCGCTGCCAGCTGCCAGTGCATCGGGCCGGTCACCATGTTAAAGGCACCGGGGTACACAATAAAGGAGGTTCCTTGTTCAGTGTATTTCCACGCCAGGAAGGGGTATCGGATATCGAAGCAAATAGCAACACCAAACTTTGTGTGCTCGTCCAGCGAAATGGCAGTGGCATCATTTCCAGCACTGAGCACTTCGCCCTCGTCGAAGCGGACGGTATCCGTGTTGATGCGGAACAGATGCACCTTGCGGTGCACGTGTTTCAGCGCACCATCCGATCCAAACGTCATGCTCGAATTGAATAGTTTTCCATCAGCTGACTTTTCGGGAATGCTACCTGCAACGATCCAGATGCTGTTTTCCTTGGCGCACTGGGATATCGCATCAAATGTTTCATTGCCTGGCGCAAGGGCCTCAGAGTACTCGTCGAAATACTTGGTGCCATACGGGCAGTTGAAGCACTCGGGTAAGACAGCCAACTTGCTGCCCCGCTTCGCAGCTTCAGTGATCATCGTGACAGCCTTTTTGATATTGGCTGCCTTTTCACGCGTGACAGCCATTTGGCAAAGAGTCACGGGCAGAACAGACGCCATTTTGGGCAAGAAAAAAGCGTTGATGGTAGTGTTTTCTTTTGGAAGTTGTAATTGTTGCTTCGGTGAAAACTGAGAATTTGGAGGAGAAGGGGGGAGGGTCCATGGGGGTGTCAGGGGGGATGTTTCGGGGGGGGGGGCGCCGCCCTTGGTCTTTGGCAGCCCCCGCGGCGAGAAAGCCGGTGCGGCCGGACGGAAGCGGCGCCCCCCCCCCCTTTGCGGGGCTGGCGAGGGCCCAGAAGGGCCCGCCACCCCCGCGCGCGCGGGGGGGCCAGGGGTGGCCCTGCGGCGAACGGGCCGCCGCCCGCGAAAGGAATGGGCGGCGCGGCGAGGCGGCCGGGGAAACACCGCCCCGGGAGCGCGCTGCCGCCGTGGCGCATGACGCACGCCAGCGCGGGACAGCGCGCCATGCTTAGCCACCAAAAGGCGGCAAAACTCCGCAGACTTGCCGGTGAAGGTGTGCGGCACGCTTGCCATGCGCAGGTTGCTGTGGCACTCGCTGTGGATGGCGTCGTTTGGCCTCGGGCCACGTCGCTGAAACATCACGCAGTTTGAACGGGCTCGTCGCCGACCCCGAAACCCGAGTCACAGGCTTGAGACAGTGCCCTGAGTGGTGGCGGGGAATCGGGTGGTATGCTTGAGTTAGTGTGTAGCAGATGTTTAAGCGAGTGATGGCAGAGGGAGTTGACGTGAGTATCGTGTACGAGGGAGTGTGCGCGTCCCTGCGGGCGCTATGTGTGACGTGCCATGCGAGCATATGGACGGAATACAGAAGCGGATGTGGGCATCTGGTAGCAGGTGTATGTGTGCGTGGTTGGGAAGGAGAGAGCGGAGTATGCAGGCGCGAGGGAATGGGGGTGTCGCGATGCACAGATGCGCGCCGGCATGGTGGCGCAGAGAGGGAGCGGGAGTGTGCGCGAAAGGTGTCGTTACCACCGTCATAGCTGACTTTGCACATGCATACAGTTGCGCATCCTCTTCGCTGCGGTGCAGTACGCCGCGGCAATGGACAGTAGGGCACCGCACCGCGACAGCGCAGGAAATGAGACGAAAAGAGCGCTCGTCTCACACACGCAACGACGAGGTTCGGTGGAAGGGCGGAGCGGGCGCTGCACGATGCGGGTGACCGCGCGGATTCGTTGCGTTTCTGTTGCTTTGTGAATGAGGTAGCGTAGCATGCAGCGGACCTGCCTACGTGTGCGCGTGGGCGCAAGTGAGTTGCCGCGAGTGCGACGCACTACCCAGACACACACACACACAAACGTTGGAGCATGCATGGAAGGGGACCTACTTACACCACAGCGTGTCACTCATCGCCCTCCATTTCCACCTCCACGACCACATCCGTTACAGACAGACTAACGCACTCTTTCGCCTTCACATGCGGCACGTACGCACAACGACCCAGATGACGACTAACTCCTTCCCCTTTCCTTCCCAAACCGGAAATGTCTGTTCGTCAGACTCATGTCAGGCGTGCAGCACCGCCCACCGAAGCCCTCGCCATTTAACGGAACAACACACAAGTCAAAAAAGAAGCACCGCACATGAGGGCAAAGACACTATGATGACAAGGTGGTCCTTCCAGCGTGATCGAGAGAACGCAAAGGACGCTGCAATCTTCTGTTCGTATCTGCGGGTGGTGGGTGGTGGGGGGGGGGGGGGGGGGCAATGTGCGCCGGGCGACTGCCCCTCCTCTCGTGGACCAGGGAAACCAACACCCTTGTGAGGCAACCAACAGCAATGGAGCCCACAGCCCCTGCCGCTGATGATGGCATGCCATAACACGGAAGTACGAGGACGAAGTGCTGAGCTGGGCAGAGGTCAGAGGAGGGGTGGGAAAGGCCGAATGGCGGCACAGCGTTCTTCCCCTGTGCGCGCCTTAAACGCTGCCCCTCGGCTCGTAGTGATGCGAACCGTCCGCGCGTGCGCCGTCTGCTGAGGCGGCCGCAGCGTTTTCTGCGGGTGCCGAGGCGTCCATTGGCAGGTCTGGCAACACGCCGCGATCCTTGAGAAGCCGCTCTACAAACTCCGGCGGGTTTGGTGCATCGTAAAAGGGGTATGCCTTTAGCCTGTACGTGGAGGGATCTACCGGGACTTCCGTGCCGATGCTCGGCGGCGGTGGCACGGCAGCGTCGAACGGGACAGCGGCGGCTTCGTCGTAGTCCATCTGCCAACCCGGTGTGTCGGCGTAGTGGATCTCAACAGGTCGGGTGGTGGACTCGCCATGGAATGTGATGTAGCCGTACGCCGTGCCTTTGCTGCCCTCTCGATCAAAGTCGATGGCGGCTAAAGTAACGTACTTCTCGTAAGTGCCCTGCCGCCACTCCTCGCGAAAGAATTTCTGTCCACGGCCGTGGAAGCGCGTCTGCGAGGCGAGCTGGAAGATGTTGAAGCCGGTAGAAGTGTTGTAGGCGCGTGTTGCCACGGCGGCCTTCAGCACCTCAAGCGGGTCCACCTGCGAGGCGCGATCGATGTGGTCGAGCTCCACCAGCTGCGTCCCATCCAATACGAGCTTTTCCTTGCTGTTCAAGACGACGCCGGGCACGTACTCCTTAGCTGCCGTCCACGGCATTCGTCGCCGATGTGCCTCTGGAGAGGGGCGCATGCCCTTGCTGCCCAAAGTCATGGAGCTGCCCGCGTTCAGCGCATCGCGAACCAACAGCGTCAGCGTGCGACCCCGCATGGCTCGGAGAGAAAACAAATTGAATAACGCACTTCGCAGATAAGTCTGGCGCCGCACTTGCTGTGTCCTTCTCTCGCACCTTTTTTTTCGTGTTGCACGACTGCTTCGCTGCCACTTACTCACGCTCCCCCTTTCAGGGTGCTGTCGTCAAGCACGCGCCAAAGAACTCGACTTCGACAAGGAGATGCCTTTGTTGTGTTACAAGGCAGACTGGGACGGCCGCGTTGGTGCCGGTGGCGCTGAGTCACCGGTACGTACGAGACACACGTGTGCGCGAGTGTTCGCGTGTTTATGTGCGCACCTGCACTTGTACAGAAGCTCACGTGGTTCTTGGAGAAGGAGCCGGTTTAGAGGCCAAGAGTGAGTGTTGCGGGGGAGGAGAGGCAGTCGAGTATTCAGGCGTCAAGGACCATATGGTGTCGCTGAGCGGGGTGCCAAGGGGGATGGCACACGGCGCGACAGAGAGAGAGACGCAACCTTGGAACTCTCACTACCGCTGTGGGCGGGATCGTGGCACCGCTTGAGTGCGTGTGTCTGTGCCTGTCTCCCTCCACACTCATACAGGCACAGGCACGACGAGAAAAAAAAACAGAGGAGGGGGATTAAAGGATGGAGGGAGAAACAAAAGGTGGCGCAAGTGCAGTGCAACCGTAAACAGTGTAGAAAACATCACAAGGCTCCGCCACCGCCACCACCCCCTCCAAGCGAGGGGCGAAGAGAAAGCAGCAGCGCACAGAACAACCAGCTGTAAAATGCAAGTGAGAATGAGTTGAGGGAAACAAAACACAGACAGACAGACAGACACACACACACACAGACACACGCACTAGCGCGCATATGCATCGCTGCACGTGGCCGCCAACCCACAAACGTCTGAAGGGACAAGTGCGTCGCGCTAAGATTCTTCGGGTGTGCCCAGAGAGAGACAGGCAGAGAGACAAGCCGTACACGCACAGGTGCATACAACCTGCTACGCAGCAGCAGAAGCATACCCAAGCACTTTTACATGGCACGCAGAATAAGTAACGAAAAAAGAACACTTCACAGCTTCGGCACAGGAGTGTGTGTATGTGCGTGCAGGCGCGTGACGGCGGCAGCTGCCAAGGTCGAGCGCGCACCGGGTATCGCGTGCGCGAGCGCAAATATGTCACCAACGCTTCCTCTGCTTGCCCCTCCGCACAAGGCAAGGGAAATGGGAACGGGACTTAACGTGTACCTCCGTTGTTTAGCGCAGAGAGTTCAGACTAGAAAGGAACCTATCTGGAGTCAATAGCGACGTGCCGCCCACAAACACCTCCACATGCGCGGTCTGCGCGATCTCGTACGCGGCACGCACCTCACCGTACGTTACGCCGCCCAACACGAACAGTACAATGCGGCGTCGTGTCTTTAGCGCAAACTTTCCCTCGTGGCCCAGGTCGAGCGTCAGTTTGGTGTTTCCACCGGCAAGGCCGCCAAAGTCGATACCCTCGTTGCCACCGCCAGCAGCACGAAGCGCGCGTCGCTGCTGCAGTGCTCCGCGAAGGCTGCCACCACGCCCACCACCGAAGCTGGTACGGAAGATGGGGAAGTCCGACGTGCTGAGTGTGCTGCTCGCGGCGGCACGGAGTATCAAGTATGCCTGGTTCCGGTACAGGTCCGCCGCTGGGGCACTCGCATTTTCATCACCTTCGTTAGCCGCGTTCGCCTGCGCGTTGCCGCCCGGCGAGCCGCTCACGCCCTGGACACCTGTGCGGTTCATGCGCAGAGAGCGGCGCGCGAGTGAGACGCTGGGGTTCTTGCCGTTTCCGCCGTTGCAGCCGCCGTTGTTCGCATCGCTGTCGGTGCCCTGCGCTGCCGCCTCCTGCGGCAGCTGGCCCGTTCGCGAGATGAGCATAGAAAAGGAGTTGCAGAGGTCGGCCTGGCTGCTGAGCCCGGCCTCCTGCAGAAGCATAAGCTTCTTCGCCTCGGAGAACTCGCGCGTGTTTGTGCCAGCAATCAGCAGCAGGATGAGACGCACGCGCACGCCAAGCGGCAGAGAGACGTCCGCTGTCAGGCGGTGGATGTTGTCGTACAGCTCCTTGAACGGTCGTCGCCCGGTGGCGACGTCCTGCTCCACTTCGCACACCTCCGCCAGCTTCTGCTGCCTGTAGCGGTCCATGATCTTGGTGCAGATGTCGATGTGCAGGGAGATCTTCGCCTGCTGTTCCTGAAACTCCGGCAGGGCACGAATGGCGCTGCCGACATCACCGAGTTTGCTTCCCGCCCCGTACCCGCTGTTCAGTCTTCTCATGCCCGCCACAAGGTTCGGGTTGGCCGCCATCAAGCTCTGCAGTTTCTTCGGGAACTCGAGGAGGCAGACAGGAAAGAACTTGTGGCGGTACTGGCACCAATACGGGTCATGCTCGTCGATCGGGCAGCTGCGCGTTGCCTCCTGCCCGGAGCGACCCTCGTAGGTCTGCTCGTAGATGTTGTTCTCGATAGGCATGAGGTCGTTCAGCAGGCACTGATACGTGCGTTCGTGCATGAGCGGCTCCACGGCGTCGAAGGAGCGGTCTACGAGGATGAGCAGCGGGGACTCGTCTGCCGCGCCACCGCCACATGGCGTCGCAGCGCTGGACATGCGGAACGTGGCCGGGTTCGTGCGCGATGCTTGGGCGGCCTGGTCAATGAAGATGCGCGCCACCTGCTGCGCCAGTTGACTGTTGCCCTGGTACTGCACCGTTGGTACGCCGGCACCAATGGTGAAGAAGACGGACACCAGCCGCGTGGCGACCTCGCTGAGGATGTTCTGGCACCCTCCGGAGAGCGCCACGTCGGGTGGGAAAAGTCTCTGGATGTCGCTGTGCATGCAGAAGTTGAAGAGCAAGCTTTCTGGAACCTCAAAGTCGAGCAACATGTCCTTCAAGGTCTTGATGGCCTGCACGAGGCGCGGCTCCGAGGCCATGATCTGAATGAGTCGTTCCGACGAAGACGAGGTGAAGAAAACGTGCGCCTCGCGGTACATGTTCTTCGCCTGCCAGTCATTCATCACCCGGCGCACGGACTCCTCGGTGGGCTCGATAAGGTAGATGGCGGCGCTGCTGAGCACCGGCTGACGTGGCATGCCAAGATCCTCGACGAGAGTCACGCCGTGGTCCATCAAGTCGTGCATGCGCACGCATGTGCTGAGGATCTCGGCCCCCTTGTTGTCGCACACCACTATATTGTAGTCACCCTCCACGGGGTCAAGCATTTCAGCAAAGATTCGCTGCTTCACGCAGCCGAGGATGCCTCTGCGGGTGAAGGCGGCCTTCTTGCCGTTCTGGGCCCTCTCCTTGGCTCCCGCCGGAACGGGCGCCGACGAGAGGCCGCCGGCGTAGGCGCTCGTCGACGAGGCAGACGACAACTCGCCACTCGGCATGGAAGCGGCGGGGCTGGAGTTGAGACGGCCGCCAGCCGCCTGCGGTGGACTGCCACCGCGCATGACTGACACGAGAAACTAGAAGTTTGCTATAGATGCAACGAACAGAAGAACTGTATGCAGAGATGAGCGGGCGATCCCGGTGTACAGACGCGTACGCGAGGGGGCGGGGGAGGGCGGGAAGCGATGCAAGACGGCCGCCAACGTCGGGAGTGAGGACAAACAAACACGCCAACGGGGAACGAGAAACGAACGTGTGTGGAGGAGGGAGGTGGAATGAATAGCGCCGCAGAGATGGCGGGCACGTAACGGCGTACGACGGACCTGATGTGCGTCCGTGTATGCGGGAAAGGAGCGAGCGAGCGGGAGGGCGGGAGGGAAGGTAAGGAAAGGTAAGGAAAGGGAGGAGGCGAGAAGCCGGAAAGGACGTATGCCCTTTATGAACAAATGCTAAGCAGTGCACGCATCGCTCATCATTTCAGCACAGCACAGCACGCACTGACTCCTTGTTCGCATGTGTGTGCGTGTGCGTGTATAAAGACAAGAGACGGGGGAAGGGGCAATGACTGTTCTCGCAGTTGTAGAGAGAGTAAGGGAGCAACCCCACTGAGACGGTGAATGGGGCTTGCGTGGCTCCCTGCGTGGCAACCCTCTGTCGCTGTTTTTGTCGCCATTTGGGCACTGTCAGTCGGCGCGCCGTGGCATACGCAGCGGCCGTGACGACGCCAGCGTCCGCCCTTCCCTCCCGTGCGGGTCGTATCTTCTCTTTCGTCATTGCGCTCGGTGACGCCAGGTTGCCCTTTGGTGCACGCACATGACGGCCATGATCTCAGCACCCTCAACGCATGCGCATCCACGTAGGCGTGCGAACACGCGCACACGGACACCCAAGCGGCCAACCAGCAGTACTAATGCCAAGGGACATGAGGGGGCGCAGCAACGAAGTCGTCAGCGACGACGTCGGCAACAAAGTAAAGGCAAGACGAGTGTGTTGTACATCAAGTCGCTGTGTGTGTGTGTGTGTGTGAGGGGGGAGGGAGGGGGTTTAGCCACCACATGTCGCCACGGCAGACGCAGGTGCTCAACTGCGCATCAGAAGATGCACCAACACCCCACCGACACACACGAGGAGTATAAGAGGGAAGAAACATTTTGTATTATGAAAGAAACGGGAGAAAGCGCGACGTGAGGGTAGATGTGCGCGGGAGCACGCACACACACACACGGAGACACAGGAATGAAACCTACAAGGGCCCGCACGCACACGAATGAAGGAGGGAGCGGGGCAAGAGGGAGGTGAAGATAAAGTGGTGGGAAGGGAGAGGCAGTATACATGAGTGAGGTCGTGGCAGTGAGGAAAGACGGAGGAGGAAAGGAACAAAATCGAAGGAAAGCACGCGAGCAGGCACGGGAGAGCACCACACAAAAAAAAAGATAGAGAGAGAGACAGCAACGGGCAGACTCCTCCCTCTATGTGGGTGTATGCACATGTGTGTGCACGTGTGTGTGTGTGTGTGTGTGCGTGTGTGTGTGTGTGTGTGTCTATCAGAGCCGCCGAGTCCTCCACCGCGCAGAGGTCCGAGTGCAGAAAGAGGAGACGGGCGTGCACATGCACATACACGCACGCACGCAGAGAGAGTAAACGCACTGGTGCCTATCACTTTTCTTTGTTCTCTCTCGTTGCACCCTCAGCTTCACTCACTACTCCACTTGCTTGTAGTTGACCGTGTAGTGGCCGGGCCCAGGGGCGGAGGGAAAAAGCTGCAGGTACCGCTCTGACTGGACCCGGTGGCCGCGGAACTCGCGCTCCTTCGTAATCTGCTTCTCGAAGTCAGGCACCGACTTGACGTGTGGGGCCAGGTAGTCTGTCGGATCGTACATCACCGGGGCACCGCAGCCCTTCCCCGCAGTCCATGACTGCACCTGTTGACGTGTCGCAGTGCGGGCGATCGACGGTGTCCCCTTCACGCGTGGCCCTATCAGCACATAGCCTGGCTCCGGGTCGTATGTGAGGTCATGCAGCGGTAGGAGGTTCATCGGCCTGGCTGTACCCTTGCCGAGATCAGTCGTGCACCCCGAGCGGGGCTTCGTTAGGGTCAGTGAGGGCACTTCACCGAGCTCGGTAGCGTTCGGCGCGTGCAATGGTTGATGACCAGGCGCGCGGGGGTGTATCAAGGCAGAGTGGCTACGTCTCCGCGTCCACTCGCACGCTTCCTCGGCTTCTCCGGGAAGCACGTCATTGCCCGCACCGCTGCCGATGTTGCGCAGCGCCAGCGCCTCCCGCTTGTCTCGGCTGAGGATCTTACCAAAATCACGGATGCGCTCCAGCTGCGTTGAGCCGCCAATGAAGGACTGTGGATATGCTAAATTGCGCTCGACAGAGACGCTTGTGTCCACCGGGGCCAGCGCATGCGCTGGATCCGTGTTCGGGTTACTTGCGTGCGCACAGGGCAGCAACGTTGCAGCTCGCTCCTTTGGTCGCGTCGCGCGCAGTGCTTCATCTACATCCAGCGGCTCGCCGAGGACTTTAGGCGGTGTTCGATTGTACCAGTGCGAGTCGCGTCCAGTTGTCTGATTCATAGTCACGATCCGTGGCTGGTGAGCCGCGATATCGCCGCACACCTCGTACACCGAGGCCGGCACTCCTGAGACGAGCGGCTCCCTGCGGCGGTGCGTGGTAGGGTTGTCAAGCTGCACAAGGCAAGATACACGCTTCACAGTCGAGCGCACATCGGGGTACGGCCAGTAAAAGATATCAGGGGCTGCTGTGCCGTGCTTCATCTGCCGCGGCGACTCTGAGATGAACATGGAGCTGCCCTTGATGTTACGGCCATGCGTGCTGCCGCCACGGTGCGCGGCAGTGTCGGCGCTCCCGTTGCGCGACCCGTGCTGATTCGTAGTCAAGAGCCAGTCTTCTCGCTGCGTGTAGCCCAAGTTGGAGCCGTTGTCGCCCGCAGCGCTGTTGGTACGATGCGTTGCCTCTGCGCCGCCGGCGTCTTTTCGCGCGCTTGCCTCGCCCTGCGGCTGTTTGTCCATCTTCGGGGCATGTGGTGCCACGTAGCCGCCGACGACACGCGGCTCGACGACGGTGTAGCGCACGTGGTACTGGCCGAGGCATGGTTGGCGATGGCCGATGAGGCGACGACGGCAGGGCTCGCTACCACCCTTCCCGCCAGTACCAGCGACCGGGCCGCTGTATTGCGCGCCCGTTATGTCCGGACGACCTTGGCAGGTGAAGGCCCACGTGCCCTTGGCGGCGGCGGTCATCGGCGCCGTGTCGTCCGCCTGCCGCGGAGACGCAGGGCTATGTGCCGCAGCGTCATCGCCTCCGTCCGCTGCCGCAGCAGCCGCATCTGCATGCGCCGCCGATGTCGACTGCGACGCACGGGCTTGTGTGTAGCGCTGGCGGAGGTGATACGGGAGCGTTTCTTGATCTACGAGCAGATGCTGCTGGCCTGCTTCGCTGCCTTGCTCCTGCTGAACCAGCGGTGCTAGTTGCTGGAGAAGGTCGGGGTGGGGTGCCGAGACGTCACGGAGGGCAGCCTGCTGCTCCGTCCGTAGTGCGTCCGTGCGGTAGGCGCGAAAGCTGCTGATAAGCTCGTAGTTGTCTTCAATTAGTCGCGTTGTATTGTAGGTCGGAACTGCCCCAATGAGGGTGACGTAGCCACGGTCGTCACCGCCGATCTTCGTGCCACCGAGGGCCTCCGTGCCATCGTCGGCGGCGGCCGTCATGGATGGCGCCATCGTCGGTAGTGCCGGGATAAACAACTGCGACGTTTCAGCGGTGCCGCCCATGGCCGTGCCTGCCGCTGATAGTGTGGACGCGGCTGCTGCGCATGGTACTTGACCGGTCGCTGATGCCCCTAAAACGCCACTGCGCTGCTCCCTTTGCCTCCCCGTCGCGCGCAGGTGAATGTCGTCGCATGCGCCTTGCATCTCTTGCTGCAGTCGCAGCTGGCGCCTTCGCTCGCGCCAGTTGATCGTCAGCGCGCTCGGCTCCATCTCCGCCCCGCCAAAGCGCTGGTTCGACAGGTTTGTGTCCAGCGCACGGCCGAGAGTGCTGTGCGCGCTCTTTGCAGACTTGACCAGCCTGCCGAGCAGGCCCGGGTCATCGAGGGTAGACGTGCTGTCGACACCGTGGGCGTGGCGGGTGGCGGTGCCGTACGTGTAGTCCGCCATGGGCACAGTGATTAGGCTTAGCGTCCGATTTATATGGTTGCTTGTGGACGGCAGGGCGTGGGAGTGAGTAAGGTGCGAGAGGCTAGCGCACAGAAGAGGGAGCCACTACAAGAGCACAACAAGAAGTAGCTGCAGTCGCCGCAGCAGGGCAGGAGAACCGAAAGGAGGGAAAGAGGGAGGGAGAGAGGTTAGGGATGTGGCATCCGGGAAGAGATGGATACGGCTGTGATGGTGGTGGTGGTGGTGGTGGGGACGTCACACGCAAAGCAGTTTCTTGCCCCCCCCCTTCTGCACAATCGCGTGGGGCGCGTGCATTTTCCTTTTTCCTTTGCGTGAGCGGGTGCCCATGGCCCGCCACTGCCTCAGTTCTTCAAAGCACGTTGCATCTGGTAGGCAAGAGAAAGACAGCAACAGAGGTCTTCTGCGGTGAGAGGCAGCTGCACCGTCGACGCACGCCCAATACGCCCCCCCCCTCACACGCTCTCCAAGGGGAAGAGAAGCAGACGGGATGGAGGCGGTGTACATCGGTTTGCGCCGCCTTGCTCGCACCTCTGGGACCACTCCTACATCGATGCACGCGAGTACACTTTCATGCGCACACAGAGAAGCAACGCGCAGAAAACGGAGAACGAGCGATAGCGAAAGGGAGACGCGCGTGCACAGACCTGCACACGCGGCACTTGTGAGCACATCACCGCCGTACCTTCGTGAGCGGCGCTCAGCACATGGCGAGGGAGAGCAGGGAAGCGATGCCGCACATGGAAGGCATTGGGAATTGCATGTCCATCATACCCGCACACATGCACCCATACACACACAGGCACATAGACATACGACTACACCGAGTGCCCGAACCCATACTGATACCCGCACACGAGCGTCACGTACGGCTGCCAGAGGCACGAGAAAGGAGGAGGGACTGATTGCTGCCGAGCATAGGTGAGAGAACACAACACGACGACATACACACACACACGAAAAGGGAAGCGGCAGGGTGGGGATAAGAAGGGCGCTACGCACAGAGGGAGAGTGTGTAAGTTGAGCGAGAGAGGGAAAGCAGCGAAAATAGTTGTGGTGCAGTGGCCCCCTAGGACCCAGCTCTTCCCTCCCCCCTCCTCCCCGCTCGCGTGTGTGTACGTCTACGCACGCGCAGTTAGCACGGATGCATCCCTATTGACGGACCCTTGTGCTGCCCCTCCTTACCCCGTCATCGCATCCTTTTTTGCGCTGCACTCGTTCGACTAGAAGAGGGAGGCAATGATGCGTACAGCACGCAGGACGTCCGCGAAGCTGTTGTACATGGGCGCCGGCGCCACAGGCACCACGTCTGGGGAGCATCTGTGAATCATGACGCCCTCGTCAAGCAGCTGACGTTGCAGCAGGGAGGCGTCGTCCATCTCGTCAGCCCCGCCGGCGCCGCACTGGTACCCCGGAGCGGCCGCCTGGCCGGACTTGAGCTTATTTGGAAGAATGCGGAGCGAGAGCTGGGCGCCGCGCTGGTTCGGGTCCGCCGGTGTCACAATCTCGATGCAGCCTGGAGGCACGAGCTCACTCAAAAGCAGCTCCAGGTAGGCCGTAAGCAGCAACGACTTCTGCCGGATCGCCTCCATGCCAACCGACGCCATCAGCTTCAGTGACGGCGCCAGAATCATATAGCATGCAGCCGATGGGGTGCTGATGTGCAGTTCCGAGGCGCCTGTCGCCGGCTCGAGGCTGTGGTGCTTCGGGAAGCAACTCTGGATTTCGCTGCCCCAGCGCCTGCTCAGGTGATTGAGCGGGATGGCGCCGGATGTGTGCTTGTTGTGGACGAAAACACCACCGATGCTGCCGGGCCCACTGCTCAGGTACTTGCACGTGCACCAGAACGCAAAGTCGACGTCCCAGTCATGGAGGTGCAGCGGCACGTTGCCCACGGCGTGGGCGCAGTCGACGCCGACGAGGATCTTCTTGGCGTGCGCGGCCTTTACGATGGCAGGGATATCGAGCCACTGCCCTGTGAGGTGCTGTACAGCTGACACGATGATTACGGCCGTCTCGTCGCCGCGCTTGTCTATGGCCGAGAGGAAAGCCTCCATCGGGATCGCAGTGACGGGGCCGTTCCAGTCCTTGGTGCCCGGCGCCGTGATCTTGATAAGGTCCTCGGCGGGGTTCAGCCCGCGTGTCTCAAGCTGCGAGAGGAGGCAGTAGCCGTCGCTCGGAAAGCTATGAGGATCTATCATGATCTTCTTCTTGCTGCCCTGTGAGTGGTAGAAGGTGCTCAGGAGAAGATGCAGGTTCACCGTGGGCGTGTTCATGATGGCCACCTCCGTGTCCTTGGCACCCACGATGGCTGCCATGTCCTTGACACACATCTGGTCAATCTCGAACCACGGCGTGGGCTGCATGAGGTGCCCCTCAACTGCCTGCTCGCGCCACTTCTTGAGGAAGGCCGCCATAGAGGCCTCCACGCCGACGTGCTGCGGCCCCAGCGCGTTCCCAGCAAAGTACGAGAACTGGGTGCCGTCACGCATCATGGGAATGTGGTACGAGCTGCGGTGCTCACGAAGCGGGTCAGCCTCGTCCATGTACTCCGCAAAGCCGTCCTCCGTCAGCGCCATGCCGGTGGTGCTGACGGTGCTCAAGAGCGTCTCGGCCGCTGCGTTGCGCATGGAAAGCGTTTTGTTTTTACTTTTCTGGTTTCTTTTCGATTTGAGTCCTTCGCCCTGCTGCTGCTGCTGCTGTGTACGCGTGTGCTTCTCCACACGCCTCTTTGCGCGTGCGTGCAAGTGCAACCGTTGACGTACGTGATGGGAGTGATGGCGGTTGGGGGAGGATCTCGCTCACACAGCCGAAAGGCGAAGGAATAGAAAGACAGAGAAAGACGGAGCACGGCTACTTCGTTGAAGCTTGAGCGCAGAGACCGCACAGAGCGCAAGACGATGTTGCACACGCGTGCGCCAAAATGCAAAAGTCCGCGAGGTACACCACAGAGGCAGAGACATGGAGGAGCGAAGATGAAGGGACATGAGTGCAGCAGCGTGCATATGCGGTGTGGGTGTGTGTAGTCGTAAGGCGAGACACCGAAGAGGATTGCAGCGGGTGGGGCTGCTCAGCAGCCCCACCTTCACTTCCCTCGCACCACGACTTACACTTTCGTGCCTTTACTGGCTCGTCTTGCGTATGCAGTGGCACCCGAGAAATGCCCTCCTTCGTGTAGAGATGAAGAGGGATACAGTGCAGCTCGCGCGCACACACACGCACACATCAAGCGCTACTTGTCTCCTTGTGCATGGTGTGTGCGTGTGTGTGTGTGTGTGTGTGTCTGCTTGCCATGACCCCTGCTGTCTCTTCTCGTTCACCTCTACGGCTCCCGTCATCCTCCGCACGCCATGGGACGCGCGTGCGGCGGCAGCAAGGGCATGCAGGGGATGGAGCGTGGCGGTGAAGGCGTCACACAAGGAAAAGGGTCTTTTCTCTTCTCATAAAAGATACGGCTGGTCGGTGCAAGGGGCCGTGGCGCCAGCCTCACCTGCACCTCTCCAGTACCCGCCAGCCTTCAAAGGATGCCTGCGATACCAGCCGACGGTACGGCGCAGCCCCTCTTCGAACGAGACCTCCTGCGCCCAGCCCAGCGCCGCCAGCTTCTCGCTTCCGGTGCAGTACCGCGCGTCATTGTAGGCGCGATCCGCTACGTAACGCACATAGGAGGCATCGAAGTCCGCGCGAGAGGCAGCGATCACCTTGTCGTGGTCGTCGCCGGCGGCACATGCAACGACCCGCTGCGCGACCTCGTGCACAGAGAACTCCCTCTCGCTGGCGATGTTGTAGACTTCACCGACACCGCCGCGCACGAGAATGGTGCACAGTGCTCTGGCCACGTCGTCTACATAGATGAAGCTGCGCTGATGGTGGCCATCGCCGTGGATCGGCAGCCGCTCCCGGCGCAGCGCATGCACAATGAAGCTTGGGATCACCTTCTCAGGATACTGGCCGGGCCCGAAGACGTTGTTGCCGCGGGAGATAAGCATGGGCAGCTTGAATGAGTGATAATAGGCGGAAACGAGGTGCTCCGCTGCGGCCTTCGTCGCCGCGTACGGGTTCGTTGGGCACAGCACTGTCGACGCCTCGTTAGCCGGCTGCGCTGTTGCGGGGGTTTCACCGTACACCTCATCCGTGCTCATGTATAAGAAGCGCGTCAGCTGGCCGTACTGCCGCGCGCACTCCAGTAGCGTGTGCGTGCCCACAACATTCACCTGGGTGAAGAGTATGCTTCTGGAGAAGCTGTGATCGACGTGCGTCTGTGCGGCCATGTGCACAATAATGTCAATATGATGGGTGCGCAGTGCTTCTAGCACACGGGTCGCATCCAGGATAGAACCGGCGATGAAATGGTAACGTGATACTGGTGAGACGTCACAGGACAAGAAACAAGAAGCGACAGTGCCGTTCGCACCCTCCGACGCCGGCGCGCGACTGTCCGCGGCTGCGCGATCATCATCTCTCGTCGCAGCGAGGGGTCCGAGGACCGCGTCAACACCGGCGCAGTACTCGAGCGTGTCCAGGTTAAATACGTGCACCGACGCCGGAGCGTACATGAGCAAGTGGCGGATGAAGGCGCTACCGATGAAGCCGCTGCCACCAGTGACGAGGATACGGTTGCCTGGGAGGCTTTGAAGAAGGCCGCGCGCGTGGGCTTCACTGTGAGCTGTCGGTACCGCAGGGTGCTCAGTAAGATCGGTGGTGCTGCTCCTGGTGCACGAAGCTGTACCAGCCTGCGGATGCGCGCTCGGTGACGGAGCACCAGCGCCAGCAGTACCGTTCAAAGGCATGGCGACTCTCCAACAGGTCCTTCGCAACTGTCTCTGACGACGGAAAAGTAAGAGTGAAATGAAGTGATGGTGATGACAACGTTGGATGAGGCAGCAGCAGCAACAGCAGCGAGGTACGACAGCCAAGCTGACAAAGTCTCCTCGTCTGGCTGTGCGTCGCTTTTGCTGGAGATGGCTCTCTCTCTCGGCTTATGCCCCGATGGGTGTAGAGGAAAATGTGTGCTCGTCCAAGTTACTACCTCCACACCGGAGAGAGCGATGGAGGGGAGGAGGAGGAGGAGGGCGGGGGTTGCGTTCCTATGGGCGCGTATGTGGATGGAGGAGGAAGGCGAGGAGGAGGGGCGCAGGTGAAGGGATAAAGAGAAGAGCCCTGTGTGAGGCAATGCGGCATTCAACTGAGATATCGCGTCTTATCGTGCTTGCAACGGCCCGACCCCCCTTCCCCCACACACCGCCCACCGGAGGAGCGACTGAGGTAATGAATGACGAAAGCGGGGAGACAGAGGCGGTTCGCCGCCACTTTACGTCCCCGCATCAGCGGCACGGCCGGAAGCAGCGGCTGAGAGCTCACTAGAGGTGAGGTAAAACCTGTGTGAGAGAGAGAGCTGATGCGAGATACAGCCATGCCGTCTGCGATGACCACGCCCTTTCTCTGGCACACGCGTTTATGTGCTCGATGGTACGTGGCCAGAGGCTCACATGTCTTCGAAAGAAAACGAAAAATAAGGAGAAACGAAAGTGAGCTCGCGCTTTCCGCCACGCGTAGCGCGCATCCCCCTCATCACACACACACACACACACACAAACACTCATAGGGCGCATGCGCGCGCGTTCGAGGGGTACACCACATCAGCTTGTCCAGCTCGTATCTTGTCCGTGGGCTCTCTCACGTCGCGCGAGGGCTGGCGTCCTCCTCCCTACTCGCATGCCCTTTTCAACCGTTTTGGAGAGAGAGAGCGGAGCCGCACGGATAGAGTGGGGGGAGGAGAACGGCGGTCTTCACAACGACGCGGATGGGTAGCATTACTCTTACTGCTTGGAGCCGGCGTTCGTCTTGGCGTGCGAGCGGGCAGTCACGGCGATCTTCTTCACGGACGGGTGGATGGAGCGCTCGATCTTGTCGGCCTTCTTCTTGTCGTTCACGACCAGCGTGTAGAGGTAGCGGCTGCAGCGGACCTTGAACTTGGTGGCGCTGGGGTTGTGCTTCACCTTCACGCACCGCGCATCCTTGCGGGAGCAGATGGCGAGAAACTCCTTCAGGGTCTTAATCTCACGCGGCATGGTTGAAGATAAGGAGGCGTCGACGACGGAAGGGGACTGCGCCGCGGTCCATAGTTGACGAAGAGAATGAAAGTGATGTGCCAGTAGGTGTGCGCGTGATCGCCAGAGGGGGTGTGGGCGAGCGAGGAAGGCGAGGAGCGGTGTCGGGTGAAGAAGAGGGAGAAGAGGAGTAGATACCATGACGAAGCAGAAGACAATCCGTTGGAGTCTTGAAGACATGCGAGAGGGGTGAGGGAAGGGGCGGCTGCTCATATTTCTTCCACCATCGCACTCGCTCTCCCCATAGAGAAAGGCGAGAGGAGAAAGGAGGAAAGAAGGGTGTCTCGGGCACTAGCAGGGACCACCAACGCACGCACGCAGAGAGACGAGACGAATATGCGCGTGCCGGTGAGTGAGTGAAGGATAGATGCATGTGCGTGTGTGCTAACTCTATAGAGGCCTGGCGGCGCGAGGAAGACGGAAACGGAAAAAGAGTGTGTGGGTAGGCGTAGAGCTGTGGAAACAATCATGGCGAGGAGGCACAGCAGCACACGTGCATAGGCATACACAGACAGTGACAGCAACACAAGCGTGCATACACACAGGAGAGAACGCACCCTCGTCTCGCAGGGTGTCCATCACTTGTGCGCACTGCCCGCCAGCGGGCGAGCGCGCGTTCATTTTTCGTTGCCGTCCACCCTTCTCTCCACCTCTTACGCACCACGCGTGCCTTGACCTCCATCAGCACCGCTGCCGTGCAGACAAGCGCGAAAGCGTCCAAACTATTTGACTAGGTTTGCCAGCTCGCGCAGCACCTCTTCGAAACGGTTCTCCATCATCGCCCCAGCGCCAGCCGTCGTGCGGTCTTGCTTGATCGCTTCGCCACGCTTCACAAGTGCTGCTTGCATCGCCGGCAATGTCCATGTCCCGTTTAGCGAGAAGACGCGATCGGTGCCGCGCAACTGAGGCCGCGTCAGCACGCCAAAGTCGGCGAGGCACTCCACCTGCACAGGAAAGCCGTCGGCCCGCATTGCGGGGAAGTGCAGCTTCGCCATGAGTCGAGTGTACAGCTGGTGCACCTCGTGCATCTTCAGCGACAGCGTTGGCACCGCGCGCTGAGCCGCGGTGAGACCCGCTCCCGGCGTGCGAGTTGTGCCGATGCGGCCACCGACACTCGTCGACGCGTAGGTGCGCTCCTCCCGCTTGCGCAAAGTGAGAACGACAATGCAGCTGAGGACGTATAGAGTCTGCTCCGGTAGGGTGCCGACGTGTTTGTCGATGTCGCTCTCAACCTGGTTGCTCTGTAGGACACGGACGCTCTTGGCCAGCGTCATGACACCGGAGGACGGCGTCCAAGATGAGGAAGCTGGGGCAAGCTGTGCTGCAGCGGTCAGCGATGCGCAAGATGCACCCGCGGCCCCGCTGAACCGCGTCGAGGAGGCGCCCTTTATGCCAGCGGCGTCTGAAGAAGACCGGGAGGTACCTGAGAACGTTGTAGACGCTTGTGCTGCAGCGGCTGTACACTTATCCACGCTGTACGCCTCAAAAGCAGCCTCCAGCTTCGAGGAAAAGTCGGCAACTGACGCATTCCTTACGACTGCGGTGCTTCTGCTGTCGCGCGCCATTGCCGGGGGTGTAGACGTCGCCGCCGTCGCAGCATCCGCAGCAGCAGCCTCAAGCCTTGCCTCAGCCACTTCCCGCCAGGCAGCCGAGACCACACGGTGGCACATGGCGATGACCTGCCGGACATCGCCGGAAAACTCGAGGAGCGCTTTGCGTGCGATGTAATCGTACAGGCGCGGTCTGATGTCCACATCGGAGGCGCGCAGCGGCTTGTGGTCCGCCGCGGACGAACGCGCCGCGGTCTTGCGCACCTTTGCGCCGCCCGCAGTGCTCTTCGCCGCGGGAGATCTCGAAGTGCGGTCGTCTGCGCCGACGAGCTGCTCGCATCGCTGCAGCTCGGCATTCGTCGTACTCGCGCCGATCTCCCGCAACTGGGCCTCGCTGTAGGGTTGGAACAGCAACGGCTCCAGCATCATCTGCGGCACGTGCACAAAGGCACGCTGGTTTGATATGAAGATCAGGGCAAGTTGCGCGGGGTGCTGAAAGGCAAGCTCCGCCAGTAGGGTGAGCATTTTGGCACCGCCGCCGCGTAGGTACTCTACCTCGTCGAGCGCAACGACGTGCAGCGCCGGCGGGCTCGCACGCCGCTTCGAGGCTGCAGAGGTAGAAACGGCGTGCGACTCAGCAGCTGCACCACTGATAGCCTGGCCCCGACTAGACGCAGCCTTGCCAATGGACGCAAGCCACTGGAGCAGCAGCTGTGTGGCGCTGTCGGTGCGGCTGCACGTTGCCCGGATGCTGTCGCACACCGCCTCTACCAAGAGCGGACCACTGACATCGGCGCAGTTGACGTAGTGGCCAAAAATATGACGGAACTGCGAAGTGGCCGGCGAAGAGGACGATGCCGTCGCACGAGTGCTGCCACTCGAGAACAGCTCAGGGTACCGCATACTGAAGTAGGCAAGACTGTACGGCTCTGGCTGGGGCCGTGGTGGCACCTCCTGCTCCAGTCCCTGTGCCTGCCGCCACGCACTTTCACCCCGCGTGAGGGCTTCTGTGGCCTTCCTGTCTAGTTGGGCTGAATGAACGCTGTTCCCTTCCCACTCATCCGCCGCGCGACCGCGCTTGACACGGCACGCCGGACTGGCAGCTTCGAAAACGGTGGCAGTGGAGTTGACACTGGAGTCGCTTGGCCGACTCGATTCGGTTGAGTGCAAAGCGAGGCGAGCGCTGCTGGTCGTAGTGGCCGCAGCCAATGACGATGCGGAGGTGCGCGACGTGTCTGGCGACGTGGTGTGCGACAGCGCAGCAGCCAGGGAGGCCGAGGACGACGGCGTCAGCCCATTCGCGTCACTGGGGCTTCTGCCTTCCTCGGCCGGCAGCTGCCGAGAGGAGCGTGGTGTACTGGTGGGCGTGGCTAGAAGTGCTTTTCGAGTCCTGCGAGTTGCATCGGCCGTGACAGATGCTGCGTCATCACCGTCCTCTACGCAAGTTCGCCAGCCGCGCTCTTCGAGAGTGCTATGCTTGATGAGACTGCGTGGTTTGGCATCGCACGGCAGCGCACGCGCCGAAATGGCTCGCAGAGCACGTTTCACGGTCGAAGTCTTGCCGCAACCGCAGCCGCCGCACACAAAGAGGGAGGTGTTTGTCTCGTGTGACAGCCGCCGCGAGACGAAGGCGACGACGGACTCGTATTCCGCCTCACGGCCGGCATGAGGGGCCTCTTCCAGCAGCGTTTCCACTTGGAAGACAGCATCTTGCACGGAGGCGTGTTTGTCGGCCTTGCCGCTGCGGCGAGAGGGACGTTGTGTCGGGGACGAGCCAGAGCCTCCACCTGCTCGTCTTACCCGTGGTGTGGCGGCGACAGCGCTTCGGGGCATTTGCTACGGATTCGCTGTCCTCGCGAGAGAACGATCGTGGAGGGCGGATGCGGGGTAGGGTGAGGTGTGTGATGGTCGAGGGAGCACACGAGAGAAGACGAAGAGGGAGACGTGCAAAATGGTGTGCGTGTATGGAGTTGTCTATGCATAAGTGCCGGTGTGTGTGTGTGTGTGTGTGTGTGTGGGTGGGTGGGTGGGTGTATGGGTTGCGCAGTCTATGAGGGCGTGCCTGTATGTGGGTGAGTGAGGAAGTGATTCTAAGCGCGCTGTGCCTCGCCTCGCACGATGCACAGGCACGGGTGCAGCGATCGGGGGACGATTCTATGACAAAAGGGTGGGAGAGGGGTTGCCGTAACGGAATTCGAGATAAGTATGTATGTCTGCGTGTGTGTGTGTGTGTGTGTGAGCGCGTGCGTTTGTGTGTGTGCTTGCCTCTCGTGCAAGGTTGCGGCTGTTTCTTCACGTGGCGACGGCCCGAACCGGAGGCAAAGTGCGCAGGGCACGGGCACACACGAGATGTAATGCCTCGCCTATCGCCCAGCGCACGCCAACAACGAAGATGTCGCCGGAGGCAATGGACTCTATCAACTTCTGTATGGCGGTGGCGCTGTTAACGTGTGTATGTGTGCGTCGACAAATGAATGCAAGCGGGGCTGGCTGGCCGTGTCTCTGAGGTGGCTCGTTTGTGCGTGAAGTCCGAGATGACGCGATGTTTGAGGCAGGGAAGGGGGTGAGTGGAGGAGAGGGCACAGGAGGGCAGTCGGGAAGAAAAAAGTTGGGGAGGGAGGGGGGACAGCGGTGAGGCGAAGACATCCTCCGTGCCGGCACGCGTCTTTGCAGTGGCGCCTCTTCTCACGGTCGCGCAATGCAAGGCCTGTCCTGATGAAAGAGGCAGCTTAGGGAAGAAAGGGTGGCGAGGGACAGGGGTGGGGATAGGGGATGGTGGGAGGCGACGGCCACCCCGGCAGCCGCACACTCCCCTCCTCCTCATGCCGCATTCACACTTGCACACAAAAATGGTTGCGTGGATAGGCTGGCTGCTGTCAGTTGATAAGGGCCGTTCTCGTGGCCTGGCGAGGCAAGGGAAGAGAAGGAGGGGTTCCGTCACGGGTAAATAGAAAGTGTGGGGAGGGAGGGAGGGAGGGAGGGAGGGAGGTAGAGGGAACGCAAGCCATTGCTTAAAATGCTAGCACACACATACACAGACATACACACAGACACATACGCATACACACAGTGGAAGGAGCAGGGAGGGAGAAGGACACACAAAATGAAAGGGTTCACAACGGTGGTGCGGCCGCAGTCGTCTCTGTGAGCCCAGTGATGTCTGCGATCTCCGCGGGGTGTGTCTCCCTTCACCCTCCGCCGTTGCTGCCCTGCCCTCCCTCAGCCTGATTTGTCGATTCACCACATCGTCTGGCTCCTCGCCAGGCACTGAGGGGCACAGTCACACGCACCCGGACGCGCGCTGTGAGAGGAAGGAGAAAAGCGAGCACCAGCGCACTTGCGCCGCCTCTTTATCTCCCCCTCCACTCAAGCCTTGCATCGACACGCACACAGCCGCCTAGTACACGGCCACAACATTGAAGGTGGAGTAGAAGAGAAGCATCGGGTACAGGACAAGGTAGCGCTGCTCCTCCATCCCTAGCCCCTTCGCCACGAGCGTCGTTCCGCACCACGACGACCACGCAACCATCAGCAGCGTAAGAGGCAGCACGCCGCGGAGGCCCATAATCCACGAGCCAACGGTGCGCACGGCGGCGAGCAGCACCGTCGGAAGCAGACCGTAGCCGATCGTACTCGCGACAAACTGTAGTGGGACACCGCCGCGCGGCTGCATGAGTGACAGGAGCATCTTGAAGAACCCGACGCCGAGCATGAAAAGGCCGTAGATCGCGCTGAACTGTATTTTGCCACGCAGTGATAGCAGCACCGCTAACGAGAGGGCGAAGAGGACGGGACCTGCCAGGTCGGTGTCCTTCGCGGCGTCGACGCTTATTGACTTGAAGGGGTTCAGTACGGCGCGCGCCTTGCCCAATATATGCCGAGGAAAGATACCAAGTTCCTCGAGTAACGGCAGGTCGTCGGCGGGGTTTCCAAAGCGGAGCTGATGCAGGGGACGCTCACCGATGGGGGCTGCACTGCCAGCACCGATCCCGCTGCCAGGGTCTCCGGCACTGTCGTCTACCACCGGCAGAACCTGCGCTATGAGGCGACCCAAAAACCCACTCGTACGGCCGCTACCGAACACAGCGCCGCCGGCAATGTTCGGACTGGCCGAAGCATCGTAGGCAGCTGGCATGCGCGGGCCACTCATATTGATAGGGCTCGCCGCGCACGAGCTGCTGCGCTGCACAAATGCAGCCTCCGGCGGCGCCGCCCCGCTTGCCGTCCCCCGCTGCAGGTTGCTGGCCGCCGACGACGGCATCGACACCACATATGGCTGCTGCTGATAATGATGCCGACGGTGCTGTGATGCAGCAAGCGGCAGGGGCTGCATTAACGGCTCCGACGGCAGAAACGTTTGCTGAGTCGGTGGACGCGCTGAGTTGCTGCCGATGGTGCTGTTCGTGATTGAGCCAGCGCTGCCGTCGCTGGAGGGCTGGAAAATTCCAGGCTCATGCAGTCGCGGCGGAAGCTTTGAGAGCCGACGGCCGCTCGCGGTCAGGCCGTTCACGCCGGGCTCTGCTGCCCACACACCAGGCGAAGGCTCTGTAGAGTTCGCACCGGACGCCCCAGCGGAGCTTCTACTAGTTCCCACCACCACCTCCTGGTGCTGTGACGAGGTATTCGGGACTATGTACCCGCTTCTGCCGCCGCCTCCGTATAGCGGGTTTGACGTCGAGCTCCCGGCATCGCTGTTGTAGCCGCTGGTGATGTCAATGCTGTTACCTTGCCCGTGGAAGTAGCCGTACGATCCCTGGTAGCTGGCAGCGTTGGCACCGGTGGAAGCAGCGGCCACGGCGGCGGCACCAGTGTGCTGCACAGAGCGCCGAACGAGGCCGGTGGCGCCGGAGAGTGAGGTAGCAGAGGGCGACGGTATCCGCTCTCTGCCGAAGTACGCACCGCCACCACTGTCGCGACTGCCTGTCGGCGCGGATTGGAACTCGGTAGGGTATGCGTACCCCTCGTAGCGTCGGTGTGGATGCTGCTGAGCCATTTTTCAGCGACGCTGTCACCACAACTGCGTGTGCGTGTGCGTTCTCCTGAGCGCCGGCGGCTTGCTCTTCTAAAGAAAAGATAGTGGGAGGAGGCGTATGTGCGTCTGCCTGCCCCTCCTTGTGCTTTTGCGGGTGTTGTTGATCTTGTTGCGAGTCCTCCGTGCGTGCCAGTGCGCAGTAGCGTGGCTGTGAAGGTTGATGATCGATGCTCGTTTCCGTTCTGGAGAATGCAAGGAAGGTAAGAATAAAAGGAAAAAAAAAGAAAGCACCAAAGACGTATGTGGTGATGCTGATGACTGTGTGCACGTGCGCGTGTGTGTGGCGGAGTGGGTGGGCCGGTGAAGAAGGAGCGCGTAACACAAGACGGTGAGTCAGAGAGAAGCATAGATAAAGAGGTAAGTGAAATGAACGAGTACTCGCGTGCCGCGGTGTGCTGAAGCCTCTGAAGAAAGCGGTACCGCAAGCTACTACCCGTAAGAGCGTCGCGATGCAGTACTAGAAACCACTCGTGCCCGCGTCCTCGTGTGTGCACATCGAGCAAGTACTTTGCGGCATCTTGTATCAATCAGATTGTAACGGAGCACGAGGCCTATAGAGCTGGTGTGGCTGTGAAAGTTGTCGCTGCACCTTCGCACTGACAGCACAAGCATGTGCGTGCACTCCAGGGGGGGGGAAGCTGATCGGAGGGGTAGAGCTCATGCTCTTTTTTGTTGGGGAGGTGGGGGTGTCGATTGCGCACTTAAGACGAGGACGATGCGTGGGTGGCGAAAAAAAATTATCAAAGTGGGCAATCGAACCAGCAACAACGACAACACGCACATCCGCTGCGCTCGAACGGACGAACGCACAAGGGTGGCAATCGTCTCCATCGCACTACGCCGGGCCACGCCGACGGCACCGCCACAGCGCACACGTCTCGCTTCTCTCCCCTCTCGCATTGGCGTGAGGGATGCGCTCTGATCGCACTCTCAGAGCACCGGTGGAAAGGCGGCACGGCTTAGAGGGCCCGCCGATACTGGCGGGATGCAGCCTGCTCGAAGGGAATAAGCACTGCAGCCAAGAGAGAAAGGAGGTTTCTCAGTCCAGGCCCTTCGATTTACACCTTCCCGCCCCCGACTGCGACCTAGACGATGACGTCGCACCTCGGGAGCTGCCTGGGCTGGACGCACCCTCCGGCGCCGCCGCCGCCGCTGCCGCGCTCTCCGGGGTCGTGCCTTCAATCAGGTGCACAATTCGCACAATCCCGTACCGCGTAGCACGCGCACCCCAGTAGCCCAGTGTCGTCGTGAGAGACAGCTCTCCTACACGTTGGAAGAAAGGCGGATGCCCGAGGAAGAAGAGCAGCACTCCGTATGCGATAATGATGCCCATGATTACTGACGAGAAGCGTGTCAGCACGAACTGGGGCGCGTAGCCCAGCACAGCGGCAGATATTTTCTTTGGATCGAGCATCGCTGCTGTCGGGCTGCGGGCGCTGTGTTCGTATGCAGGCTTGCCAGAAGGTGCCGCGAGGCTGTCCACCCAGAATGAGAAACACACTCAGAGGGAAATGGAGAGAGGTAGCCGCGAGTTCGTGCATGTGACACTGCATCCGCAGTTGCTCATGCCCTCCTGTGTGCTACCTTACGCAAACAAATGGGAGATGGAGGGTGGGGGCTGTGGTTGGCAAGGAAGGGCCACAACTACGCTGTCCTTCGTGTACTCCACCTGCAACTCTGTGTCACCACGACAGCGACGTGCTTCTCCTCCAATAAGTTGGGGGTGATACTTTTGCCGCGACGCTACGGTATGCGTGCATGCGTGTATGTGGTGGAGGAAAGTAGGGTGCAGGAGGGGGGACGGTGCAGGGTGGAAGGTCCGTCAGAGAGAGGGAGGAGGGGGAGAGGGAAGTTAGGGGCGGGGGGTCAGAGGAAGTGAAAGGAAGAAGACAGGGGCGTGAGAGATTCGAGCAGAGAGAAAGGTTGAGGAGGTGCGCGGCGTCCGTGCAACAGTTCTCTCCTCCCCTCCCCCCCGTTTCCGTGTTTCGCTCTCACAGCCTTCCAGTACGCTTTTCAGAGAAGAGGGGCCGATGGAGAGAGGGAGAGAGATGCCTCCTCCCCGTTGCTGTCAGCCATGGGCACCTGGCGAGAGTTCGGGACGTCGGCGGGGATTCGAAAACACATATAAAATAAACATGACCTCGGCAGCCCAAGGGAGTGGGAGGAGGAGGGAGGGAGAGGGGCGGGGAAGTGACACATGAAACAATATCAACAACAGCAACCAAGAAGAAAAGAGGACCTAGTTGATGCTGTGCACACATACGCGCACACACACCTTCTCCCCTGCCCTTCCCTCCCTAACGCCCTTCAACTACCACCAAAGATTCGGCTTTGGTGGCACGCAGGAGCGGCACAGGCACGCACAAGCCCACGTGCGAGTAGATGCGTGCATTCGCCTCCCTTCCCCACCCCCGTTGTCAATGTTGTTGATGGTGTGTATGTCCCCTTTCGAGTGCCCATCAAAACGAGGGGGCGACGCGGTAACACAATGAGAAGGAAGAAGGCACCAGTAAGAGAGTTCGGAAAAGCGGGGCCTGCATGCATCTGCAGAGGAGAGAAGGGGCGCGGGAAGTAGAGAGGGAGGACACTGCCACGCATCCACACACGCGCCACTAGAGCCGCGACAGCACCTGCCGCTGGCCTTCATTCATCTCCCCGACGCCGTCACTTACAGTGCACCTTCTCTTCGCGACGAGCGTGACTGAGCCAGTCAGGCACTGCTATCCACGTCTCGTGCATGGTGCAGCAACTGCGCCACCAACCAGTCCATGGCCCCCGCCACCCCCACTCCGTCGAGCGCACTCACCTCCACCACTCGCATGGAAATTTCGCCGAAGCCGCTCCCTCCCACACGCAGCTGCACCTCCTCTGAGCGGGTGCAGAGACGTGAGAGTGGCGCACCGATCGGGGATGCAGCGGCACCAGGAAGTTGCGAAGGACCGCTGCCACCATTGCCGTTGTCATGCAGCCTCTGTTGACTCTCCAGCTCCTCGCCTGCTTTGTGGCCGTCGCTGCTGTTCTGCAGCATGTAAAAGGTCGGATCGGCTGCCAGCTCCGCCAACTGCAGCGCCTCTTGCAAGGTCATGAGGGGTATGTGGGTAACCTCGTCCGTCTTGTTGCTGAGGATCAGAACCGGCACGCCGTGCAGCAGGGGGTGCTGGAGGAGTCGCGCGAGCAGATCGCGGTCCTGCTTGTAAACTTCCTTCAGCTCTTGCTTGGTAAAGTGATCGCGTGGCAGCTTTTCTGTGGCGGATGGCGGCGATGACGGCGACGCAGACGAAATGCGAAAAGGCAGTGTACTGTCGATAACGTACACGATTCCTTGACTTCGCGGGTAGTACTTCTCCCATAGGTCGCGCAACGCGGCTTGGCCACCGAGGTCTCGCAGCACCACACGTGTGACGGCATCACTCGGCGCGTTGGCCATGACCTCCTGTTGGCGTGCGCGTTGCTCGTACAGCAGATCCTGCGGTAGCGACGGCAGGGAGGCGACGGCCTGCAATGGCAACTGCGACTTTTTCACCAGCGTGACAGCCGAAACGGGGGGGCTGAAGCGGTGCTGCACCACAGCGTAGTTGAGGCCCACTGTCGGACGGATGCGCTTCTGTGCCAGTTGCGTTGCTGTGGCAGGAAGTGGAGTGCCGGGCGGCAGTGGATGTCTACGCGGCCTTTGTTGCGGTGGTGGGGTCGTGGGGGCTTCAGTCACTATGTTTGTTGTCAAGGTAATCGCCTTCTCACCTGCGCTGCTGCTGGAGCGGTCCGCCAACAAAGACGCCTGCTGCTGCTGCTGTACGGCTGGGGTGTAGAGGAACTTGAGTTGCTCCAGCAGCGTCGACTTGCCTGCGCACTCGCGGCCGACAATCAGGACATTGTACTCGGGGGTGCTAAAGAGGCTGTTGTACACACCAGTCAGAAAGTGTAGCATTCATTCCAGCGTGATGTCGCGACCGCAGCAGCACACACACACTGATAGAGACGAGCGCAACGGAGGGAGGGAAGGAGGGGGGGTACGAGGGGGAGTCCCGCAACCTGAGAGATGAGACGGAGCCCTATTTGGAACCGGAAGGATGGGTGTGCGTCGTTAGGGTAGGATTGCTGTATGTGTGTGGGCTAAGAAAAGCGAGAGGGGTCCACGATGGCTGCCGTGCTGGCCGTATTCCTTAACGATTGTGCGTTTCTGTGTGTGTGGGTGTGGGTGTGGGTGGTGAGTCTCTGCATGAAGGTAAGGAAGGAGGAGGGCGAGGGGGGGGGGCAGCTGAGTGGGTCCGAGCAAGAGCAGGATTTGGGGGGGGAGTGAGGCGAGAGGGAAGGGTTCAAACAACAGACCAGAAGAGCAAATATGCTCGTCTGCATGAAGATGTGTGTGCGGGCTGATAATGAAGGGGTCTGTATGCTGCGGCGCGCAGACACACACACATACACAGTCCTCAAGCTACAACTCTGACAGCCCCACAGTACACCATCTTGGGTCGTACCTGGTGAACTCTCTCCTCCGCTTCCCGTCTTTTCGCCCCATCCCTGTGGCAAACGTTTTCCTGTCATCGCCGTTGTCTTCCGCTGCTGATATCGACGCAGAGAGGAGGAACACCGATGCCCACACATGCACGCGCGCCGTGCCGGCGTGTGTGTCTGTCACCCACTGTCACCGGCGCGACGATAGGCGGCCCAGTAGTCATAAGCGCGGCGCGGTAGCGGGCGCATGACCTTGTGGAAGCGCTCCTCCGAGGACGCGGACGACGAGACGGCAGAGGGGGAACGCGAAGATGCAGATTGATCGCTCAAGTGCTCAAGGCGGTCGATGTGCTCCTCGACATCGGCCTTGTGTGACGTCCCGCTCGTCCGCCCAAGAGTGCCGCTGCGTGTCCTCTCCTCGGGCGCATCGCTGTCCTCTCCGCTCGCACCGCTATCGCGGTCCTCGTCACCTCCTCGGAGCTCGCCGGCCAGTTGCGCGGCGGCATCCTCGGCATTGTCGCATGCATTCCCGTCTGCAATTCCACCCTGGATGACGGCAGCGACACGGGCAGCCATCCGTCGAGTAGCCATGCGGCCGCACCGCGCCAGGAGGCGCTCGCGTCGAGCATCTTCCATCTGGCGCCGATGTATGTGCCGCTCCAGCAACCCTGCGGCGGACCACACTAGAAGACACTGCTGAGCATACGGCAGGTCACCAAAGGCGGACGCCTGTGGCAACAGCGCGCGCTGCGCTGAGTTGTCCCGGCGCTGCTCAGGCGCAATCGCCTCCTCTGCCGTGGCATCTGCGCCTTCTCCTGCCCTCCTCGCCGGGTCCAATGGTGTCGTAGCTGCTACAACGGGAGAAGCGCAAGTGGGCGACACTGGTAAGCCGACAGCAGGCTTCGCCCTCAACACATGCACCTCGTCGTCCTGCTTTTCTGCTTCCTCGCTGCCGCTGCGCGGTTCCTGTTTCACCTGAGCAGTGCCTGAGCCTGAAGCGCGACACTTTCCTTGATCGCTTCCAACGATATGCGACACGGCAGCCTGCCTCCGCTCTGCGACCTGCGCTAATCGCTCTTTCACCAGTCGCTCCAGGGCGACCTGGTCATGCCTGAGAACGTTACCACGCAAGCTCGGATCAACGCCGCCCTCGATCCTGCGTTTTCGACCACGCTGCCGCGTAAGGGCGCCAGCCGCTGTGGCGATGGCAGCGGCACCGGAGGGTGCGCCGCTGTTCACCAGAGCGTCCTCGCTAAGCGCCGCCGCCAATGCCTTTTCTCTTGCTTGTCTGCTGTGGTCGGCACCACTACTGCTGGTGGATGTCGACTCACCTCCCACGACAGGTGATATGGCCTGGCCGTACCAGAGCACGGGGGCGGTGATCGCCCGCCGCTCATGGCCGCCGCCGTCCTGACTGATTCGCGTCCATGCTGCCGTTCTAAAGGAGGAGAGGAGGAAGGTGTAGGATGAGTACACCGTGGCCCACTGTGCGTCGATGCCGGAGTCCTGGGAGATTGAGCCAGCGGAACTACGTGGTGGCGGCGCCGGCAGAGGTACACCCATGCGTTGCTGAATACGCGAGCGCACGGCGCGCTGGTGCGCTGTCAGGCGCAGCGGCATCTCGTACACAGGGAGCTCGAGCGGGGCCGCATCCTCGCTAGTCTTCGACGGCGCAGAAAAGGATGGAGGGGCCACAGTCACGCTCACCGCAGCGGAGCGCTGGTGAGGAGCAGCTGTCTCCGAAGAAGTCCCTGTGAGGACGGCGGTGGAACACCCCCCGCCATCACGCCGGCTCTGGCTGCTTAGCGTGACACTCGCGAGTAAGCCGTTACCCTGGTCCTCCGTCGCCGAGGAGTCGACGCGCGGTATCTTGAAGCTGCCACGAGGACGTCCCCGGTGCTCCTCACCGCGCCTGCCTTTCTTCGAGGTAGTGGCTGCCGCCGCAGCACTGCCAGGAGTAGTTGTGGTGGGGGCGCCGAAGAGAGGGGCGGTAGCCTTTCCAGAAGGAGGATGGACAGTCGGCGTCACCCTCTCTGCCTTCACCGCGGGAGCCTCCGCGAAAACCGCCGCTCGGCTCTTGTTCTTGCTCGCGCTCACGCGTGACACCATGCGTGGCGCTTCGGTGTTACTCCCTTTCGCTTCCGCCTTTGTGAGCTCCATGTCGCTGTCACCGCCGCTGTCACTGCTGCGGCTTCGATGACCTTCGCCTGGGGAGGTTTCGCGGCTGGGGCTACGTGCCCGTTTCGAGCCGGTGCGCTTCTTTTGCTGCAGCTTGGATGTGGCACTGCCGCCGGCGGGCGCCGACGGTATCACCGCGGCGGTGCTGGAAGCCTCTTGCTTCAATGTCTTGGCCGCTGCCGTCCTCGACGCTCCAGATGCGTTGGTGAAGGGCACCGCTTTAATCGACTTTCGGTGCGCCATGGCATCGGCGGTGCCTTGGAGCACCAACTGCGCGGCTGCCTTGATGGCCGCAGCACGCCTTCCGGTTCGTGTAGAGGCCCACGTCTCCTCGACAGCCTTGTTGCGCTCGGCAGCGCGGCGGTGATGACGGCGGATCTCGCCAGTGCTGCTCTGCGCCACGCTACCAGCACGTGACACGACGCTGCTCTCTGTCTGCGAGTGAAGTGTATCAGCCTCCTTCTCAAGTGCATCGTCAACACCTTCAGCTACGACATCCGTCGCCGTCTCCTCCTCATCCTCCCCGAGCAGAGCGGCAGCGAGACCTTTTCCTGTTGCGCTGCTACTGCTGCCAAGAGCACAGCCAGCCACTGCGCGACGCCTTGCCGTCAGTGTGGTGCCCTCTTTGTGGGGCGACTTCTTCTGCAGCGGTGGGACGCTGGTCCTCCCTCGCGACGGCGTCACCGGCAGCCGTTCCTGCTCATCAGCGCCGGCGCCGACGCCCTCTTCGACAAGATGCTCGTCGTCGCACTCCTTGTCATCACTGCCGGAGGATACGAGGGGCTTATCAAGCCGACTCCGCTTCAACGCCGCGGAGCCGCTCGTTGTCCGTGCTGCTCTTAGGGAGTCCCTCTGTCGACATGAAGCTGCAGAAGCGGCACTCGCGCTGGACGTGTGGGAGACGCGAGAGCGTGCACGAGGGGGTCGCCTAAGCACAGATGCATCAGCAAGTACATCTGCGGTGATGTCACTGCTTTCGGCGGCCTTGCCGCTCGTACGCCTCGAGTGCTCCTCCGTGTCCTCGGCCTCGTCTTGCTGGTCTCCAGTAGCCGTTGCGTCAGCCGACCGTGACAAAGTCGTTTGGCCGCCGGGAGCTGCTGATGCAGCGGGGACACCGGTTCCCGCTAGCTCCGTTTTCTCGGCGTGGCTCTTCTCCGCCTCACCCGCCGCTTCCTTCGCTCTCGCCTCCTCTGCCGTCAGCAGCGTGTAGTAGAAGTTTCGCAGGGTGATCATGAGTGCCTCGCGCCGCATCGGGCCGCGATTTTCGAGGGCGGCGACGTCCATGTTTCGTCCCAGAACCCACCACACAAAGGCGAGATCCTTGTGGTTGTAGCGGTCGAGCACGACACCTCTCGTCAACATTGATTGATAGTACTGGATGATGGCGTCGCAGACGTCGCATGTATGCATAATATCCGTGGAGCTGCTGCTGCTGCGGGGGTCACCATGACTAGTGGGCGGAGTTGTGGTCCTGCCCCCTTCGGCTCCCACCAGTCTTGGAGAAGGTGGTCGAACAGCATCCGGTGCCGCTCCCAGAGGAGCTCGCGGCTGCTCTGTGGCCGAAGGAGTAGTCATCGCAGTCGTCTTGGTAGAAGTGCTCTCGCACAGCGCATCGACTTCCGACTTAGATGCCTCATGGGACGCAACCACGGCGGAGCTGCTCGGCGACACGTCCGATTCGCTTGCATTCGCCTCCGCAGAGGCGGGTGTCTGCGCTTCAGCAGAAACACCGACATACTGCATTGGCGGCGGCGGGCGCAGTGGAGTGCTGTTTGCCTCGATATGCGCGTCCAGCTCCATGCCAAGTGACCTGGTGGCCGACAGTGCAAGAGGGGCAGGCGGCATAGCCGTCACCGAGCCCTCTTCCGTAGCCGCCGCAGCTACTTCCCTTCCAGCTCGGCGCTGGGCCGCCCTCGCGTCTGACGAAAGAGGACTGGCTGTCGTGCTGAGAGACGCTTCTTTGGGAGAGCGGGGAACATGCATAGATGGCCGACCTGCAATAGTCGTCGTGGACGCTATCGACGGCGTCAGCGGAACGTGGGGCGAGTTCACCAGCCGTCGCGGCGAGGTCGAGGAGGTGAACGACAACGCGCCAAAGAAAAGGGAGCGCGCGCGGTCGATGGCGCACTGCCTGGACAGGGCTGCAGCGGCGGCGGCACCGGAAGCAACCGGGGAGCGCGGCTTTGCTTGCTTAGTGGGAGTTGCGATGTCCGTAGAAAATGAGGAGTTCGGCATTGATACGGTGGCGCCGTGCTCTGTGGCTGTATCGTCGTCGACGTTGCTGCCATCGTCGGAGCTGGAGGAGGTCGACACAGTGGTCGAAGGGGACTCTGGCGAGCAGCCGCCTTGCTCACCTCGACCTGAACCCTCCTGATGCCTTTGGCGACGCTCTGGCCTCTCCTGTCTCGCCGTCGCGCGCCGCCGTGCTCGCAGCTGTGTGCGCGACGGAGGCTGCTCGCCGAGGCAGGGTCGGTAGTCGGGATCGGCCCTCGGCAGCAGTATGAGGTTCAGCGCACGCGCCGTGTTCACCTCATCGATCACGGGCATCGGCGCGCTGGTCGGCAAGTGGTACGCGCGCAGCCGCTGAATCGTGTTGATGGCAACAAAGTCACGCACTCGGTCATCATTCCATGGATCCATGCTGAGCGTGCCGACCGTGTCCGAGACGGTCTGTCGACGAGACCGCATAATGCACATAGCACGCCTGGCGATGCCTTCGTCTGTGTGTGTGTGTGTGTGTCCACTCACCGCTCCCGTCACCGCACAGCTCCCCTCTGCTGCTTTGGCCGGACTGGAGCGCGTCTCTACGAGCAGCGGCAGGCAGCAGTGGACGGCAACGAGGCGTTTGGCAAGAAGCAGCGGGTCAGAGGAGGCACAGGAGGGAGGGGGAAGAGTGAGGTGTACGCCGCAGCGCAACGAGGTGAGCTTCGGTGCAGCTGCACGACACCCGGCGTGCCTCTGTGCGTGCGGGCGTTAGGCGCTGAAGAGGGCTATCACACGAAATCGAGAGAGAGAGAATAGTACGCTACTGAAAGAGAAGGCAAAGACAGACGGACTCGTGGACACACATGCACACATGCGCGCAACGCACGCGAAAGGATGCGTCTCTTCTCTCTTCTCCCTTCTCTCTAACCGCTGCTGCCGCTGCCGCTGCCGCGAGTACATCGCACATGGCACAAGGCGAAGGACAGGTCATAAGCCGGGAAAGAATGAAAAGGCATTCAAGACGAGGTGAGTGGGGGAGGGGGGAGTGGCGATGTATGTGTGCGTACGCACGCAGCGTACAGGGCGTCAGAGCGAGAGAGAGGAGGAAATTGCCGTCCCACTGAACAGCTATCGAGTACGTGTGCAAAAGCCAGCTGGTGACGCCACGGCCGCACTCGCTCTTGCTCGCCCAGACACCTGTAGGCAAAGGGTTGAGGCGCTGCCCGAGCGAATAAGGCAGCTTCGACGCGGCCGCATGCCTTCTCCGCCAGGGAGAGAGACTTTAGCCCTTCAGTGTGTGCGTGTATGACTTGCGTGTTTGGAAAGATGATCATCAACGTTGCACAGCGTGCGGGAGAGAGAGAGGGGAGCATCCAATACCTCACCACCGTCGAACGCGCCAACACCATCAAACCAATACTCATATATAAACATCGGTACAGGTGGGGAGTGTCGACAGAGGTCGACACAGACACACGCGCGCACAGGCATATACAGGCATACGCAGAGGAGAGGAGAAGGGGGTGGCCGTCCAGCCTCTAGTCCCTCTCCTGTACCTCTTGGGCTTTCTTCTATGCCTGCGTGTACGTATATGCATGTGAATGCATATATGCATGTATCTCTCAAGAGAAACAGACGGGCAGGGATGGGGGGAGGGGGGGGGGCTCAGCTGTACATAGACGATACATTAAATCACTCACACAAAACACACGCACACGATGTAATCCAAGATGGCATGGAGGAGAGGTGGGCTGTGTGTGTGGGTGGGTGGGTGGGTGGGTGTTTTCGGAGGGGAGGAAAGAGGGGGCGTCATACGCGGCACCCACACATATCCACAAACATACGAAGCAACAGAAAGTAAACAAAAAAAAGAACGACGCCATGCCGTAGGACAGGTGAAGAGAGAGACAGCGGAAGGGGGAGGGGAATGTGTGGGAAGGTTTTCGCTTCATACAAGCCTTCCCACGCACATACACGCATATACGCGGGCGCATGCATGAGTATGGTGAAAAAAGAGAAGCGTGTGTGTCAGCCACAGTGGTGCACAACAAGGCGCACACACAGAAACCGACAGACAGAAGGGATAAGTAAAAAAAATACAAGGAAGGAGAGAGGGGGTGTGGTGGCGATGGTCGGTGTGGGCGAGGCAAGCGCCCTTACCCACACTCGTGCACAGGTGCAAGCGCACGCACGCCCTTCCTCTATTTTGTGCGTTGATGACAAACATATATATATATATATGTACGAAAAGAAGCGAGCCACCACATGCACACACGGATAGAGAAGAGATAGAGAGTCGGAGCATGTCGAAACACCCTTAAGAAACGCAAGAGCGATCGCCGCTGGGCCACGAAGGGATATGGAATGAGAAAGGTGGGAGCTCATGGAATGGGGAGGGGAGAAGAGACTGGTGAGTAATGTCCACACACACACAGTCTTTATCCATACCACGCGCTCAATCACAAGCCACGCACAGCAATCACTTCTCTGGCAGTGTTTCAGCAGCAGTGCAACGCTATGCTCTCTTCACCTCTGCCTCTTTCAGCGCCTCTGCACACCGTCCGATGCAACATGACGATGCAGACGTACAAACAACATCGAAAACAGAGGAGGGGCAGGTAGGCGGGCTTCACGTGTACTTACGCTTCCAAGAAAAAAAGCCCCTTGGGCTTGCCTTGTGCGCTTCCTCCTTCGGCAAGCCCGCTACCTCAGTGGGCTGCGACGTCATCGCGAGTGTCTCTGCAGGCACCGTAAGCAGGGTAGCAACGGGACGGGTGGATGTCAAGTTGCACGCCTTCTCCTTCTCCTGCTTTATGATTTCCTCAATACCGGACGGTGTCGCCATCTGCAAAGGCATCGATCGCACCGGCTGTGTCGGCAATGGTCCTGGTGGGGCTTGCGCGGACGCAGGGAGTTTGCACGTGTGGACCTCCCGCCGCAGGGCCGATTCCACCAACCTGCATGATGAGGCACCGTATGTGGGATCAGAAAGAGCCGTCTGCTGCTCTACATGGGTGAGCGAGCCAAGGCTGCTCTCGCTACAGTTTCGCCGCTCCGGCCGGTAAACCACACGCGCTAATGGCAATGGGAGTCGTTTCACAACAGAACGCCCCCTGGATCTTGCCGCCGCACCCTTGGTGGCGTACGCCCACAGCTGCAGCTCAACCCCCTGCGCCCCGCCACTCCTCTCGTCGCCTTCCACGTTGGTGGATAGCGCCGCCACTTTCGAAAGCGAAGAAAGCGCCCCGTGCGCCACACCCCCACCCATGCACTTCAACTCGTCGCGACTACGCCGCCATTGTTGAAGATAAGGAAAACTGCAGCCATCTAGCAGGAACTGCACCCCGCCTAGCGGGTGCAGTGCCACTGTGGCCTCTTGAATAACGTCCAAATCAATGCGCAGTATGTCACCCTCCATTCTGCCAAGTGCAGCCCCCTCACCAGCAGCTGCTGCAGCACCAGCGGCGTAAAGCCGAACATTGCGAACACATGCCGCAGAACAATCCAGCATAGCGCTCACATCCGCAATCACCAGCTCGCGTATCCTTGCAGCACACGACACCAAGTGCTCACGCCAGTTGGGACCCCTCAACAGGTGCTCAATACACGTAACCACTGCACGCCGCAATCCGCAAGCCTCCGTGAAAACCTCCCCTACGCCACTATCCTCTGGGTCCAGATCAACCGTTAAATCCGGAAACCAAGCACGCACGTCAGCAACATTGCCGCAAGCATCCCACCTCGCCTCCGGCGCCCCGCAGCGGTAACCCCCTCTCACATCTGCATCGCCGATATTCCGTCCGCTTCCCTCAATCCCATCCGAATCGGGGATTCTCACGACACCACAATCACACCGCATCTGCACACCGCACCCAGCAAACCAAACACTACTGAAATCAAGCTCCTCGTACGTCTCCTGCGGAGCGGCAGCGCGGTCAGCCTCCTCCACGCCCTCGTACGCCTCCTGCGGAGCGGCAGCGCGGTCAGCCTCCTCCACGCCCTCGTACGCCTCCTGCGGAGCGGCAGCGCGGTCAGCCTCCTCCACGCCCTCGTACGCCTCCTGCGGAGCGGCAGCGCGGTCAGCCTCCTCCACGCCCTCGTACGCCTCCTGCGGAGCGGCAGCGCGGTCAGCCTCCTCCACGCCCTCGTACGCCTCCTGCGGAGCGGCAGCGTGGTCAGCCTCCTCCACGCCCTCGTACGTCTCCTGCGGAGCGGCAGCGCGGTCAGCCTCCTCCACGCCCTCGTACGCCTCCTGCGGAGCGGCAGCGCGGTCAGCCTCCTCCACGCCCTCGTACGCCTCCTGCGGAGCGGCAGCGCGGTCAGCCTCCTCCACGCCCTCGTACGCCTCCTGCGGAGCGGCAGCGCGGTCAGCCTCCCCCACGCCCTCGTACGTCTCCTGCGGAGCGGCAGTGTGATCAGCCTCCTCCACGCCCTCGTACGCCTCCTGCGGAGCGGCAGCGTGATCAGCCTCCTCCACGCCCTCGTACGTCTCCTGCGGAGCGGCAGCGTGATCAGCCTCCTCCACGCCCTCGTACGTCTCCTGCGGAGCGGCAGCGCGGTCAGCCTCCTCCACGCCCTCGTACGCCTCCTGCGGAGCGGCAGTGTGATCAGCCTCCTCCACGCCCTCGTACGCCTCCTGCGGAGCGGCAGCGCGGTCAGCCTCCTCCACGCCCTCGTACGCCTCCTGCGGAGCGGCAGCGCGGTCAGCCTCCTCCACGCCCTCGTACGCCTCCTGCGGAGCGGCAGCGCGGTCAGCCTCCTCCACGCCCTCGTACGCCTCCTGCGGAGCGGCAGTGTGATCAGCCTCCTCCACGCCCTCGTACGTCTCCTGCGGAGCGGCAGTGTGATCAGCCTCCTCCACGCCCTCGTACGCCTCCTGCGGAGCGGCAGCGTGGTCAGCCTCCTCCACGCCCTCGTACGCCTCCTGCGGAGCGGCAGCGCGGTCAGCCTCCTCCACGCCCTCGTACGTCTCCTGCGGAGCGGCAGCGCGGTCAGCCTCCTCCACGCCCTCGTACGCCTCCTGCGGAGCGGCAGCGCGGTCAGCCTCCTCCACGCCCTCGTACGCCTCCTGCGGAGCGGCAGCGTGATCAGCCTCCTCCACGCCCTCGTACGCCTCCTGCGGAGCGGCAGCGCGGTCAGCCTCCTCCACGCCCTCGTACGCCTCCTGCGGAGCGGCAGCGCGGTCAGCCTCCTCCACGCCCTCGTACGCCTCCTGCGGAGCGGCAGTGTGATCAGCCTCCTCCACGCCCTCGTACGCCTCCTGCGGAGCGGCAGCGTGGTCAGCCTCCTCCACGCCCTCGTACGCCTCCTGCGGAGCGGCAGCGCGGTCAGCCTCCTCCACGCCCTCGTACGTCTCCTGCGGAGCGGCAGCGCGGTCAGCCTCCTCCACGCCCTCGTACGCCTCCTGCGGAGCGGCAGCGCGGTCAGCCTCCTCCACGCCCTCGTACGCCTCCTGCGGAGCGGCAGCGCGGTCAGCCTCCTCCACGCCCTCGTACGCCTCCTGCGGAGCGGCAGCGCGATCAGCCTCCTCCACGCCCTCGTACGCCTCCTGCGGAGCGGCAGTGTGATCAGCCTCCTCCACGCCCTCGTACGCCTCCTGCGGAGCGGCAGCGTGATCAGCCTCCTCCACGCCCTCGTACGCCTCCTGCGGAGCGGCAGCGTGGTCAGCCTCCTCCACGCCCTCGTACGCCTCCTGCGGAGCGGCAGTGTGGTCAGCCTCCTCCACGCCCTCGTACGCCTCCTGCGGAGCGGCAGTGTGATCAGCCTCCTCCACGCCCTCGTACGTCTCCTGCGGAGCGGCAGTGTGATCAGCCTCCTCCACGCCCTCGTACGTCTCCTGCGGAGCGGCAGTGTGATCAGCCTCCTCCACGCCCTCGTACGTCTCCTGCGGAGCGGCAGTGTGATCAGCCTCCTCCACGCCCTCGTACGCCTCCTGCGGAGCGGCAGTGTGATCAGCCTCCTCCACGCCCTCGTACGCCTCCTGCGGAGCGGCAGCGCGGTCAGCCTCCTCCACGCCCTCGTACGCCTCCTGCGGAGCGGCAGTGTGATCAGCCTCCTCCACGCCCTCGTACGCCTCCTGCGGAGCGGCAGTGTGATCAGCCTCCTCCACGCCCTCGTACGCCTCCTGCGGAGCGGCAGCGCGGTCAGCCTCCTCCACGCCCTCGTACGCCTCCTGCGGAGCGGCAGTGTGATCAGCCTCCTCCACGCCCTCGTACGTCTCCTGCGGAGCGGCAGTGTGATCAGCCTCCTCCACGCCCTCGTACGCCTCCTGCGGAGCGGCAGCGCGGTCAGCCTCCTCCACGCCCTCGTACGCCTCCTGCGGAGCGGCAGCGCGGTCAGCCTCCTCCACGCCCTCGTACGCCTCCTGCGGAGCGGCAGCGCGGTCAGCCTCCTCCACGCCCTCGTACGCCTCCTGCGGAGCGGCAGTGTGATCAGCCTCCTCCACGCCCTCGTACGCCTCCTGCGGAGCGGCAGCGCGGTCAGCCTCCTCCACGCCCTCGTACGCCTCCTGCGGAGCGGCAGTGTGATCAGCCTCCTCCACGCCCTCGTACGCCTCCTGCGGAGCGGCAGCGTGGTCAGCCTCCTCCACGCCCTCGTACGTCTCCTGCGGAGCGGCAGCGCGGTCAGCCTCCTCCACGCCCTCGTACGCCTCCTGCGGAGCGGCAGTGTGATCAGCCTCCTCCACGCCCTCGTACGCCTCCTGCGGAGCGGCAGCGTGGTCAGCCTCCTCCACGCCCTCGTACGCCTCCTGCGGAGCGGCAGCGCGGTCAGCCTCCTCCACGCCCTCGTACGCCTCCTGCGGAGCGGCAGCGCGGTCAGCCTCCTCCACGCCCTCGTACGTCTCCTGCGGAGCGGCAGCGCGGTCAGCCTCCTCCACGCCCTCGTACGCCTCCTGCGGAGCGGCAGTGTGATCAGCCTCCTCCACGCCCTCGTACGCCTCCTGCGGAGTGATTGCGTTTGCGCTGCTCTCGGGGTTGTTTCTGTGTTGTGTGGAGAAGTTGCTCGACTCGCGGTGGTGATGCTGGTCTGTGTGTCGGTTTTCCAGGTTTACGGACGGATAAAGAGGAAAGAGGCGCGATGTCTCTTGTAGTTCAGCGGCTGCTGTGCAGTTGTGTGGCTGGCTACGGGTCACTTGCAAATACTGGGAGTACTGGTTGTGCAAGGCGCGTACGGTGCTGAGGGCGCGGTGGGCATCGGCAGCGACGTGTGCGCGCTGCTGCTGCTCATGTTGGAGGAGGTTGTGAAAGTGCCCCTCCGTGACGCAAGCACAATGACACCGAAAGCGTGCGGCATGTCCGCCGGTATATGGAGGCCTTGTGGTGGAGGTGCGGTGGTGTCGAGAGTGGCTGTTCGAGAGGTCTTGAGAGCTTGCGCTATGCCGGCCGTGGGGGTGCTGCGGCAGTCGGTTTCCGGCTCGGAAGTGGCGGAGGGTGTTGTTTGCGCCGCCCAGTGGTGTCGTGACTGCACCAGACGTGGCGGCAGTCAGAGAAGCGAAGGAGGGCAGTCCTTGCACATGCGTGACCGAAAGGCGCGTGAGCTGCGCTGCGGGCGTGATATGAAAGGAGCTGAATGGGACCCCGAGGGAGAGAGAGGAACGCCGCGAAAGCTGAATGGACGGCTGTACGACGAGCCTCACGACGCTGGTGGAGGGGGGCGGTTGAGGGTAGAGGCAAGGCGGCGCTAGCTCTGGTGACAGCGCCGCAGGTGTTTCGTTAGGCACCACGCGGGAAGCAACGATTTTGTGGTGGTCTGGGGTACTGTAGCCTCTGAGCAAACGGTCGAGTCGTGCGTACTGCCGAGAGATGCAGCTTAGGTGCTCATCTGAGTCTGCAGCGCTCTCCAGCGCCGGTAACGCCGGCATGTGTGCCGGGCTTTCCCGCGTCGGAGTCACCGCATCGACCTTTACAGCCAGCGTATCAGCCATTTCATCCTTGGTGCCCGTGTGCACGCTAGCGCCGCAACGCGAGGTGGTGGAGTATGCAGCTGAAAAATAAGAACCGCCACCCTGACAGGATCTCGATCGAGGCTCATGAATGAGGAGCCGTCGCGGCGGTGGTTCTGTAGCGACGAAAGACGACCGGCGAATGCAGTCAACATTAGAGAGACGTTTCTGCGCGGGTATCACCGCGTCGACATCTCGGTACGCCTTGGCAGAGGACGGCCACGGAACGCTGAGGTCGTCTGCGCATTTCGTTTTAAAGCAACCCCAGTCCAATGGCATGGTGGCGAGCGCAAGTCGAGCTTGCTGGGGGTTCTCGGCCTCTGCCACAGCGATGGTATAGGGGATGTACGCCTCTGCAGCCGTCTGCCGTTGCCGCTGCAGGGCACGTAAGGGATGAAGCCAGTCCCTGTTGGTCACACGGCGCGCAGCCTCAAGGCGGCCAATCGCAGGCAACGTGTCCATGCCACGGCGTCGCTGAAGACGCTGGCAGGCTGCCGGTGCCTGTCGCTTCTGCCCTAGAGGTCGAGAAGGCTCTGCTAGCACCCGCGATGTCGACGGCGTAGCTGTTTCGGCTGCCTCCATTGCTCGCGCTACATGTAGCGATGACGCGCCTCGATGACCCGCAGCCACAGCCGAAGCGGCATCATGAGCATGCTGTGTGCACACCGTTTTCTGTGGACTGTCGCCCCGCTGCAGTGACAACGACGGCGGCGGTTGCATGCTTGTCGACGAAAACGCTCACTGATGCTACGATATAAGAGACGCACGTAGCGACAGCGGTGGCAGATGGAATCGCACGTGCGCGCCGGTGGGTATCTGCACATCTATGAGTGAAAACAGAAGGTATCCGCAATCGTGATTTGTGGACAGAGATATCCGTGGAACACGTCCTACGCCACTGAAAGGGGGAGGGGAGGAAAGCGTTGGGCTAAAGCGAGAGAGATACAAGAGCGAAGTAGAAGAGTGATTCAACCTACTGCGCCTCTTCCTCCCTCGGTTGTGGCGGGGAGTGGCTGACGGCGAGCAGCAGGGCGTACGTCCTTCACCTCTGTCGAGTCAAAACGAATTACGAGGTATGGCGTGCGGCTGCGCTGAGCAGAGAAGGTGTGCATATGGGCGGCGTGCTGCTGCTGCTGCTGCTGCTGCTCCTGGAGAGTGGTGTTCGGAGTTACGCCGATGCCTCTCGCCTTCTTTTTTCTCGTAGTGGTGAAAGAGCCCGTGTCGTCGGTCTGGCTGTTGGATGTGTAGCGCGTGCCGCAGCGTCGGAGAGTTGGACCAACGCGATAGAATGCAAGGCGTGGGAGGAGAGAGTCGAGAGAGCAGGAGTGCGAGTGAGGGAGAGAGAGGGAGAAACTCACACACAGCGAAAGTACTGAACAGCTGACGCGCACACGCACGCACCCTGCTCTTGTGAATACGAAGAGGGGGTGAGGTAGGGAAGGAGGCAGATGCAGCGACACAACTGCCATGTTGGTAGCCTGCACCGCGTGCTGGTGGCGCCCTTGCCCCAACGCAGGAGGCGAAGAGCCGCTAAGTAAGGGAAGGATGGGGTGAGGGAGGCGGCGAAGCGACGGACTCGAATGAGATGTGGCTAGGGTGAACAGCGCCCGCGCTTGCCGCAGTGGGCTCTCTCTGCCCTACCCTCCACCCCCCCCCTCTGCGACATTTCGGCCTCTTTCATCCCTCCTTCTCCAGTCCCCCTCCCCCTCGCTTCTCAGCAACCACCGCACACTGCCAACAGGGGGAGGAGGATAGATGAGAGGAAATGGAGAGAGGCATGCGAGATGCGACAAGGGATCCAGCCACCGACAGCGACGTTGTCAGAGTGCGTGCAGGCTCTCGCACACTGCTTTTCATGTGTGTTTGTGTGTGTGTGTGTGTGTGGCTGCATGTGATAGTATGTGCGTATGCTCACCGATTTCGTTGGCGCTGAGTGCGCACACCTTTCGAGACAGATCAACGCACAGAGGCACATCAACAAAGGGCGAGAGAGGTGAGGGCGGAAATCGGGCATCCAACTGACACCAGATACACACAAGGGTGCGAGTGGAGGGAGGGAGGCAGGCAGGACGGGACATCAGCGCGCTTCGTCGCAGTTGCATACGCCCTCCCTCACCTCCCTCTCCTCCACGACAGCAGCACCGGTCATCAAGCTTAGCACATCGCATGCACATGTACACAGGAAGAGAACCATACAGGGGACAGACAAGAAAACGATGGGGCCTTACCTGCAAACCTAGTTCGAAGCAACGACGAAACCGGAGGAGGGAAGAGAAACGCGTCGGTGGGGGGAGAAGGGAAGGGGAGGTGCACAGCCTCCACGAACGTATGAAGACATAAGCGAAGGAAGGAGAGAGCAGAGCCCTCCCCCCCACACACACCAATACCTGGTAGGAAAGCACACAACACTTGCACGTTTACATATGTGCGTAAATGGGGCGCATCCACCAGCAATCAGCGAGATCATCAATGCGCGCACGTGCAGCCCCAGTCCTCTCTCCTCAAGACAGCCTCTCTCGCTCTCTCTACGTCTACCAGAGGCGGCACGAGGAAGTGATGGCGACCCAAAAGAGAAAGCAAGAGGGCTGAGGATGGGCAGGGCGGGGCATACACACCCAGACACACAGACTTGTGCGCGCGCTTGTGTGTTTACACAGTGAAGCGGGGAGAGAAAACGCGATTATAATAATGAGAGAGGAAGGGCTGTGTATAGGAATGGGAAGCACTTCCCATGGTGGCTTATCCGAGAAAGGCGAAGCAACGCACTCCGTGGATGATCCATGCACGTGCAAGAGGGAAAGGATGAGTGGGAGTGGCCGGAAGCGTAATGAAGATTGCAGAGCGATCTGTAGAGTGCGCCTCACCTACGGCATCACCTGCCATCAAGCCTCCCCTCACTCGCCCCGGCCTGCCTCCTTCATGTCCAGCAAACCCATACGCCGCCATAACGACGAGGACTTCGGGCTGCAATAGCATCGGCATAAAATAAAACGTGACCAAAAACCAGAGAGAGAAAAGCCGGGCGGGCACCAGCGACAGGGGAGACGCACGGATCAACGAAAGAGGGGATGTCCATCGAGACGGATGGAGAAAGGAGAATGCGACGCGGCTTTAACGACACTCTCGCGCGCACACACACGCGCAGAGGGAGAGATGGAGTGAGTGAGACATAACAATCGATTTTACGGTTTGGAATGAGAATCGCGAGAGGCCACTACGAGACACGACGACTAAAACAACGAGAGAGGCAAACCGTTTTTTCCATACCTTGAGCGGAGAGCCGCAGCAGAAGAGGGGATGGGAGGGGGGAGCGATGGAAAGCTGGAAAAACAAGCCAGGGAGGGAAAGGGGCGCACACACAGACAGAGAGAGATGCGCGCACGCACGCATACACACGCCTACAGACGTAAGCAGATAAACACGCGCGTAGGCCCCCCTCCCACACACACACACGCACAAAGGGATACAAGACAGGGGGTGGGTGGGAAGCAACAGCCCTTGCTGGACTGTGTATGCGCTCGTGGAAGGCAATCGTGTCTGAAGTGTATAGAAAGACGGCAACAGTCCTGGGAAAGGGAGAAGTAATGGGAGGGAGATGCGGTGGTGCGTAAGATGAGTCGCCTTGGATGCATATACATATACTGACGGGTGCACCGCACCCACACAGACACAGACAGAGATGGAGAGACGATGGTCATCTAGCGAAGGAAAAGGAGAGCGGAAGGAAGAGAGCGCCAGGCATAAAAAGGAGCCATGCAGAGTTCCGCGTATGCCTGTGCGCCGCATACCGGGCGTCCCTCCGTCTCTATCGTGAGACGCAGATGCCGACTTGAGCCAACAGCGGAAACCAAAGCGGGAGAAAGAGAAGGGAGAGAGACACGAAGGTAAGATACATGGAAATGTGGACATGTCAGTGTGCAGATGCACCCTTCTATCATGTGTGTATGTGCGTGTGTGAAATCGCGCCAGTGAATCATGGAAGCGATGAAAGAGAGAAGTGTGGGGAGGAGGCGGGTAGGGAAGGCCGCACAGCATGCGAGCACATGGATAAACGAAGGAGGGTGGGTTGGAGGCAACCGCACCAACAAAGTAAAGAGACACTCACCTTCCCCCCCCCCGATACACGCATAGACGCACACAGCCCGCACGCACAGTCGGCACAGCCTGTCGAAAGAGGGATGGTGAGACAAGTCAAGCGAGGCAGTGTACAGGAGAGCAGGGGTGAGGGGAAAAGAACAATATAAAGGCACACACACACACAGATATAGATGTATACAGCGGGCACCTTCTACACTGCCGCCATTGAATGAGAGGGAAAGCGAGGAGAACGAAGGCTTTTCCTCTGCAACCGTCACCATCAGTGCCATATTCGCTCAGAGCGCCTCCAACTGGGGTACGCCACTTGCCAGTTCATGGCTCGAGGTCCCCAGACATGAGGGTGCACGACCTCTTCAGTCTGCCTGCATCCCCCTCCCCAGTCCCCTTTCCAGACACGCATACGTAACACGAAAGCGGTCGTGTCGGATGGGCACCGAGTTGATTCACACAAGGCGCAAACGGTGGCGATCTTGCACGTGTGTGTGTGTGTGTGTGTAGGTGTGGATAGAAGAAGGCATGCTCATCTCCGAGGGATGAGATGAGGGAGAGAGAGGCGCACCATCCAGACACACGTGAGGCGAGAAGGCAATGCAGCAGCCCAAGGGAAAAAAAAACAGTTTCCTTCTGGAAAAGACCGCGCCCGCCACGAGGGAGGAGGCGAGAGACGACAAAAAGGGAAAAAGGGAGGGAGTGGAGGAGGAACGAGAACGGCGTTTCCATAGCTCAAAAAAGCGCGAGATGATGATTCTTGGGAGGAGGGGCAAGAAGGCTGTGCCGAGTAGTCGAGTCGGATGGCGGCCGCCACATGGGGATGTGTCAGAGAAGACCGACATGGGTAAAAAAAAATATGTATATATATTTATATATACATATATATATGTGTACATCTGGAAAGAGCCATCAAGCCGGCATACGCAAGCCCCAGACACTGAGGGAAAGCAGATCGAGGAGGAAACAAAAAGACCCATCAAAGAGAAACGCAGACAAAAGAGGCAGAGAAAGGAGGCAGCTCCGACCAAGCGAGAGATGAAAAGGGCGCGGGGTGAGAAGTGGCCTCCTCTCCGACAGAGATTCTACCGAACAGATCACGAGAGCGCGTCGGCCAAGCACATGCGCGCACATTTGGGCACACACACACACAGACTACGAGGCTGTTCAGCTCACCTCCTCCTGTGATGAAAGCGTAGGCGTTAAAAGCGGCGGCAGAGACTGCGCCGGCATTGCACCCGTTACGCTCATCCCGGGGCCGTGCAGGAACTGCTTCCTCTCGCGCTTCTTCACCTCGTAAAAGGCCCAGAGGGTCGGATATGCGTAGCTAGACATCCGATCCCGAATGAAATCCCCACTGGAACTCGCCGGGTGCAGCACATACAGGTCGACCATGAGGCTCCCCTTGCTATAGCGCACGTCCTGAATCGCGGAGATGGGGACGTTGGCGGCCACGGCAGAGTCCTTCGTGAAGGCGTCATGCATACCCTCGTAGTGGTGGGTCATGATGAACTCCCACGCCGATCCGGGAAAGCCCAGCAGCACCATCGTCTTCTTCATGGCGCCTTCGCTGAGCGGCGGGGACAGTGGCAACGACGGCGTGGGCAGTGATAGTACCTGTGCCGGCGAGAGTGACAGCGGCGCTGCGGGCTTCGGTGTCTGCGACGTTGGCGCAAAGGGGCGCAGCAGCGACGGCGATGGCTGCGGGGCGTCGGCCGTGCCGACCTCTAAAGCCGCTGTGGTCATCGGTATCTTGAGGGCGGCTGCGCCGTCACCAGACACCTCACAGAGCGGAAGTACGGGGCCGTCCACGTGGGTCGCGGCGCTACTGTGTGGCTCCACACGTGGCTCGTCGTTGACGGCGTCGGGCGACGCCTCTGCCTCTCGCAAACCGCTCGAGAAGCGATCGCCATCAGCATTGGCGTCCACGGTGGCCTGCGCCGTAGACCCGTTCGGCGATGCGACCGGCTGTGACGCCGCCGACGGTGGTGAGGATGCAGGCGCGGGCGACAAGAAATGTGCTGCGCGCGAGGAAGCTTGGAGGCGCTGTGCCACTTCTGCAGAAAACGCGGACGCCTCGTTTCCGGCATTATGGACAGATGTCTCGGCGGCGACGCCGATATCGCCAACGGCCGCAGCTGCGCCTCCTGTAGCCTTGATGGCGACTGCAGATGAGAACTCTTTGTGATGGAGATGGAAGAGTACGTCCGTAGAGCCTACGCCCGCGTCAGGATTAGCAGCAAGTGTCACAGCACGCGACGCCGGCGGCAGGCACATGTCGGAGCCGATGGTGTGGGTGAGCATGTCGATCGCGTCTGCCAAGCTCGCCGTCGCGGCGATCGACGTGTTTTCATCCCGCCCCTCGCCGCGGCGGATCAGCGTTGGCGTGTTTGTGAGGGAGAGGGAGTCGCGGAAGACGTCCATGGGTACATCCACTGCCCCCTCAATGTCGTCCTCACTCGTCGTAATCGTGGCGGTTGTGACAGCCTCGGATGTGGCACTGCGATCCTGTTGATCTCCTTCCTCTTCATCCCCGCCCACGGCGGTTGTGTCGCCGTGGTCGGCGCCACCGGCGTCGTCGCCGTCACCTGTGCCATCCTCCGTCATCGACTCTTCCCATAAGCCGTAGAAGGCGTTGGCCGCCACCGCCGCCGCAGCGGCGGCGGCGGCGCGGTGATGTAGCACCTGCGGCGGCGCATCCGGGTCTTCATCTTTCTCCCGCTGGGTCGCCACCGAAATCACAGGCGCGGGCAGCAACTTCGCCGCAGCAATCATCAAAAACGCAGTCGAATCGCCGACTGGGATGACGGGTGCAGCGGCCGCTGCTACATCTGGCTGCGTTGCTAGGGTTTTTGCTTCTGTCGCCGCACCGAATGGGTTCTTCTCCGCTGCCGCGCTCTCGCTCGATAGCATGTCCACCGCGACACCGTTGGCCAACTCGTCATCGCTGTCGGAGTCGAGGGCTTGCGGTGAGTCTGACGCATCACTCGTTCTTTTTAGCCGCTGCGTAGCTGAAGTTCCTGCCTCGCTGGATGCCTTGTTTCCTTCATTATCAGTGGTAGTACTCAACTCCGCGCTGTGATCAGGTTGTAGCGGCGACGCAGCCTTGCTGCCATCACCTACGACAGCGTGGTGTTCGTCACCATACACCTCTGATGACGCCTGGAGCGCCGGCTCCGCCAGGCAGGCCAAGTCCACCTCTTCGCCCTCCTCGCGCTTGCCCTCGGCGTTCATTGCTATGCCGTCTGCTACCGAGGAAGGCTGCTTCTCTGAGAGTAATAGAGGGACATCATCGGCGCAGGTACTGACCTCCAACTGTGCCCCGCAGACATTGGTATCAGGGGTGTCGTCTTCTGGCGTGCAGCCTGCTTCCTCCTGCTGCCTGTTGGACTGTCCGGCGTCCACCGGCTCGCCGGCTGAATCACTGGCCGGGGTCTTCCCTACAGCCTCTTCTGCCGCAATGTGGGCACCTAGGCCACTTGTGCTGTCAGGCGCGGCAATGCCCACTACCTCGGCGGCGCTCTCGCAAAGGCGGGTACTCTCACCGGGCACCTTGGCCCCGCCCGCTATGTCACCGTCGCCCTGGGCTCGTGGCGCTTCCATGGGATACTCAGCTGGTCGAGCCGTGGCGGCCGTGTGCGGCGCCTCCGGCGACAGCGCCGCCTGCTCAGGCGAATCGTCGGCCACCTTGTCCGCAGCTTGACGAGCAGCCACGGCGATGACAGTGGGAATGGTGTCAAGGTCGCCGGCCTCCATTGGGTACGCATCGGGGGCGGTAGCGTGGTTCTGGGAGTGGCCGCAGTCATCCTTGTTCTTTTCCTTGGCGGCAGCTGATTCGCTGGCAGGCAGAGTGTCAAACCCCTCGGCACCGACAGCGGAGGCCGGCAGCTCCACGTCGGTGTCTGTCGGAGACGTCCGCGTGGGCGCCTTGGGCACCTCCACAGCGGCAGCGACCGCATCACTTTCATCGGCAGCAGGAGCTGGAGCAGAACTGCCAGCTGTAGGCATCGGTGTTGTCGCTGCGTCGGCCAAGTACCCACGAGCGTCACCACCACCGTCCCTGCTCTTTCTACTCTCATCGACGGCTGCCGCGGCCGTCGTGACAGCAGTGGGCCCCTCTGCGTCATGATCCGCGTCCGCGTTCGTGCCGACAGCCGCCTTGTCTTTTTCAACGCCCACCAGAGTTGATGCATTGCGTGTACTATGATTGCGCTGAGCCTCCTCCCTGTTGTGCTGATCGTCTTGCGAAGGCGCCTTCACTGCGTCCGCGCACGACTTGGGGAGCTCCGCGATCGCAGCGGCCGCAGCGTGGGCGCTGACCGAGGCATCCGCCTCTACTTCACGCGGCACATCCACCTCGACGGCCGTCGTTGCAGAACGCTCCTCTTTTTGCGGAGAGGGAGAGCGGTCGTGGCGCATTGGTGTCTCTGTGCAGTACCCCGCTGGCGTTGGTGGCGGTGCTACGACAGCCTGAGGGACGACGGCGCCCGTCACAGGGAGCGGCAGAGGACGAGAGAGCGAGCTGAGCGAGGGCGCGATGAGCCGGTGAGCAGTGGAGGCAATTCCACCCGTAGCGGCGGCAGCAGAGTCCACCGCGGAGTCTACTGCTGCGCGGGGTGCCTGAGGCCTCGTTGACGTCACCGCTCGTAGAGGGGCGGCGGAGACAGCGACATCACCGCTAGAGGCTGGTGCTGGTGGTGGCCGGAAAGGCACCTGAGAGCCGGGTGCCTGCTGCCGTGGCTGGGCGGACCTCTGCAGCAAAACATTCAGGGGGTCACGCTGCGCTCGATTCATGATCGCTGTCAACGCCTCCGTGCCATATACGCTGAATGGCGGCGTCGGCGCAAACCCAGGCGCGGACGATGCCGTCGACGGGGAGGGGTCAAAGTATGGATGCGCCCCAGGCCTGTAGGCGCCATGCGCCGGCGGTGCTGGCGGCAGCGGTGGCGATGGTGGCACTGGAACCGTGCGCGGCGGGGACGGCACATAGATAGGGTAGCAGCCGCCACCGCCACCCTCTGCGCTCCCTGCAGCGTGCTGTGGAGATGGTGGTGACTGCTTGCACGCATTCTCGAAGTGGCGCTGCAGGACTGGATCGTCAAAGAACAGTTGTTGCGGCGTCGGCTGTAGAGGGGTAGCGGGCAGGGTCGATGGAGAGGGCCTTTGCATTGCCGCAAAAACCCCTACGCGGCTGTAGCCTCGGGTGGGGGCCGTTGGAGGACGCTGTGGCGAGGCATTGCTATCGCTTCCCGGCCGGGCGGGTACGCCGTGCGTAGCTGAGGGGCTTGAAAGCGGTTGCGTCAACGGTTTCGATGATGGTGGCGCGTTATGAAAGCACCGAAGGCGGCTGGTGCGCTCAGGGTTGCTGCTGCTGCTGCTGTCGCAGCTCGCACGAAGCTGATGCTCCGCCGCCTTGGCAGTGCACACTACATTCGCGCCAAAGACCTCCTCTGCCTCCGCTTGTGGGGCAGCTTCGTCGTCGTCATCGATGTAGCCCACGGCGTCATTACCGTATCGGCTACCAGCAGTAACGTCCATCTCCTCCCTCGCGGCGCAATCGCCATCCACGTAGTAGTCGTGCGCACGACCTTTGCACAACGTCGGCGGCGCAGGAGGAGACGCGGCACCGTAGACAGCATCAGCAGCATCGCTCTCCACACTGTACGAGATCCTTGGGTAGCTGTCGTCCTCGCCTGCATCGCCGTCGTACGTCAGAATCACGCCGGCGGAGTCGTCGTTGCCCCGCGCACCTGGCGACATCACCGCCGACTCGTAGGACCTACGAGGGAGTTGTGGGTATGGGGACACCTCCTCCACTGGGGTGAGATGTTGGTGGCTGCTGGCGCTCCCGTCGAATGCAGGTCGGTGTCGGCTTGCAGTACCCGCGGCAGCAGGCGGCTTCAGCGGGAGCGGCGACGGCGTTGAGCCCTCCCAGCTATGTGGCTGCAACGAGGGGCGCAGTGCATGGCGAAGCACCGAGCTACGACGGCCTTTAGGGGGACGCGGGGTGGCCGCAGCCGCGCCACGCTCGGCGGCGTCACTCCAGTGGTGTTGTGGCGCTGCGCCATCGTGGTTACATGATGGCGCTGCGCCCGTGAGCAGGTAGTGATCGAGAGTAGCGGGGTATGGTGTCGACACAAAGGCCGTCTTTGCTTCATCCGTCGTTGCATCCGGCATCTCTGCGTAGCCTGCACGACCCTCCTCCGCGATGGCAGTGTCGACTGATGATGCTAACATCACGACGCTGAACAGCGTACTGGCCAGCGGCAGCGTGTCCGCGGAAAGCTGCACGTATTCGTTAAAATCTGTGTTGAAACAGAAGTAGCCCTGCGGTACACACGGCGGCGAGGAGGCACCGACGGATGCAAGCGCGACGCGGCGCAGAAGAGACTGAGTCATGGTCCATGCCTCGTCTGCTGACGCATCGGCCGGTAGCACCGGTGCCCGGCACTGAACCGACCGGAGCGTGCGCATGTCGGCTGGTGACCGCAACAGCGCTGCCGCCTTCATTGCTGCGGCCTCCTCGTACGCGGAGCTGCCGTGGCACGGAGCAGAGTTGATGACGATGTCGACCGTCCACCACGTCGATGCGCCTTCATCGATGTCGTGCTCTGCAACGTCCACCTCGCTGCTGCGTGGAGCCTGCTCCGCGACTCTCGACGAGACCTTGTACGACTGCGGTCTCTTTGGAGACCTGGCGCTGAGAGCTGACTCGCCTTTGCCTAATAGTGAGCTTGCGTCTGTGGGGGCTGAACGCACAGACGCCGGTGACGATGGCGGGTCTGCGGACCACCGCGTGGAGTGTGCCGGCATGGCGGAAACTGCGGTATAATCCCCATCGTCCTGCACCAGTGCCGCCGTCGCGGTGCGCTTGTAGATTGCTGATGAGGACGGCGGCAAGTACGGCCGCACCCGTTGCCTCGCTGTCAATGACGTCGCGCCGCTGCCGTTGCTGGCGGCTGCGCTACGTCGGGCAACCGCCGCGCCTTCTGACGAGTAGCGAGCTAGCCCATGGATTGAAGGGGCGACAGGGGCTGATGTGCGTAGCTCATGCTCCGTCGCCCTCTGCGAGCGGGAAGCGGAGGCGAGCGGAGATTGTGACGCAGAGGCGGCCAGAAGCCTTCCAAACTCATCACCCCTACTGCCGTAGGTGTTCGTCGTACACGCAGCTGAAGAAACACCGTCGCGCCGGCCGCTTGCCGCAGCCGACACCGTCGAAGGGGCGCTAGAGGGTCGCTGAGTCGATCCCGTGCCCGAAGCTGCTCGGACACCCCGCGCGACAGAAAGCGTCGTCATCCCCATCGACCCGTACAAGCGAGCGCCATTCACGCCGTTGCGGTTGAGGATACGCACGCGCTGGGGAAGTAAGTTGGCGCCTGCGCCGCCGCCAGCAAAGCCGGTGGACGTGATCGCGGTAACTCTGGAGGCGTCGCTGGAGTGAACTACTGATGCTGGCGGCGCCGCGGCTGACGACGCACGGCATGAACGGGGAAGATAGTCTGCACGCTCCCACACACCGCTGCCGGCCATGGGCAGCGACGCACCTACGCGACGGTGCGCGGCCGGTAAGTGCAGCGCGCCACCTGTTGCCGTGGCGGACGATGGGTTTGCTGTTGTCGTCGAGGGGCAAGGGTAAGAGTTGACGGGGTTGTACGGCGCTCCAGGCTCTATGACTCCTTCGAGACGCGTATAGGCACGCGAAGAGCCGCTCTGAGGCTGAGACGGCCACGCTAGCATCTTGCTGCTGTGCGAGGTGTGGTGCTCCGCCTCATTGATCGCATAAGCGTAGGAGTCACCAGGCCCACTGAGGCTATCACCGCGGTGCCGCAGGAAGCCTTGACGAGAGGAGGTAGGGCTGCATCTCTCTTTAGAGACGTCAAGGCAGGAGGCATTGCTAAGGCGCAGGTAAAATGCGTCCGCAGCATCCGTGTTGAACATGACGCGAAAAATTGGGCGTTTTTCTTCCGGCCCTGCACGAACAGAAGGGAAGGAGACTATCTAGATATAGATGCAAAGGAGTTGCGGAAAGATGTGTGCACAAGTGCGCACGTTGCTGCTGCTGTGTGTATGCAAGTGTATGGAAAAGGGGCAGGTGGCGAGGAGGGGGAGGGGGGCGGAGGGACGGGCGGGGAGGAAACAATAACAAAAAGGAACGGCAACCATATATCCAACGAAACACAGACGCAAACACGCCTTTACCGCTGTGTGGCCACTGATGTATGCCAGGAGCAGCCGCAACGTGTAGGAGGGAGGGAGCCGAAAAGAAGGGAGGGCGATTTAAAAAAAAAAGACAAGAGGTCAACTGAGAAGGAAAGACGATGAGGCCCACGCACAGTTCAACAGGTCACGGTGATAGCCAAGCCGTGCGCACCACCACGCACGCGTGCACAAACCCGCCACCAACACTACTCGTACCACCTCTCTCCCCCTCCCACACACACACGAGGAGAAGGGAAACTTTATTTTCGTGTTACCTGTCACACACACACACACTCGCACATACACCGCGCGCCGAGGTGATGATGCCAGACGTCCTTCTTGTGTTCCGGCCACCGCTTCACCTTGCTCGCACGTACGACCAACAGCAGGCACAGAGAAGGGGAAAAAAAGAAACACAAAGAACCGGAGAACGAAAGCACAACACACCAAGAGCGATGTGACGTGAAGGGGGACAAGGTTAAAGAAACGATGGAGACGAGAGACACACTACAGCGCACACACACAGAGATATACACCACTATCGCCAACTGAGCAGCAGACCAGCAGCGATTCGCCACAGCAGGTGCTCCAAATACACACTGCGATAAGTAATCGGATAAACCAGCGCTACACGGCTCCTGTTGCTGTGCTGCGAGTAAGCGTGCCTATGCCTGTTCCCCCCCCGCTTTCTCGCCAACGGCCACACACACACACGCCGCTTAAACACCGCACGCAAGTACAAGATGGAAACAAAAAAAAAACACAAGGCTGGAACTACCGACGATCCGACACAGGTTACACAGCAGCATACACTCAATACACACAGAGAGAGGCGATGGCTGCCGCGCAGGGAAGCGCTTGGGTTATTGGGGGGGGGGGGATGCCGTCCAAAAGCAAGACCTGCAACGCGTGCGGCGCTGAAGTCACCCTTCCGCGGCTTGGGCTACTAACTTTGTACCTTGTTTTACTGCTGAGGTGGTGTTTGCTTTCCGCGAACTGCTGAACACCGCAGACAGGCCCCTCGCTCTTCGCTCTCGCGCTCCGTGTCTCTTGGTATGCGTGACTGTGGCGATCACGGTGGCTGCGACAGAGTGGTGCGGATGAGAGGGTAATCGTGCACGAAGAGGAACAAATAGTTATAAAAAGTAAATGATGGGAGAGAGAGAGATCGCAAAGTGGGCGACTGGAGAGGATGATGTGGGTGCGCGGAAGAGGGCCGCTTGCTGAAGCACGCGTGTATGTGTGGGAAGTGGTGGGTGGATGTGCGCACAGCCGACTGTGAGTCCGCGTCCTTGCTTCGGTGACTCAGCTTTCGTCAATCCTTTCTTCGTAGTCGCCCCTTTTCTATTCTATGACACACACGCGCAGAGGCAGAGGGAGCCCGACACGGACAAAGGGCAGATGGGCGCGCGTACAACATGCACAAGGGGGCCCTGCCACAGGCACGACAGAATAGAGCACACGCAAGCGTACACGCAGACACGCACAAAAAAAAAGCATGAGCAAATAATGAGCCGTGCTATCGAGGCACCTTTCGACACCGGAGCGGGGGTCGGGGGTTCGACGCGACTGTTGCGGAAAGAGAAGAGAGAAGAGGAGAGGAGAGGAGGGAAAAGGGGAGTGGGCTCGCAGAAGGAGCTGATCATGAGGCGAGCGCGCGCACAGATGCCTACGTGCAGGCGTGGGCACACACGGGAACATCTGACACGCGCAGGAGCGCACACCGGTGCACGTGAGCCAGCTTCACTTTTCAAGACGAGAGGAAAAACTCTTTTAGATTTGTGACGTGCACCACATTCCTCGCCACGGGGCGAAACGTGTGGGAGGGGCTCAGCTGCGCCAGCGCGGTGTAGCGTCACTGCAAAGGGAAGCGACAGCCATGGTCGCGGAAAGGAGGGCAGGCGCTGGCAAAGAAAACGAGGAGGAGGGGAGAGGAGTCAGCGGAGACGAGCATGAACGATGAATATGCGCGCTTGGCTGTGTGCAGATGCTGGTTGGTGCGCTCATATAACCGTACCCGACTGAGTAGGCTGCACGTGTGGTGCGACCGAAACTCTGAGCAATGCAGCCACACACATACACACACTCAGAGAGAGCGCGATACACATGCACCACTCCACCGCTTGCACCTGCATTTTCGTGGGGTCACTGCACAGAGCTCGAGCCTGCTCAACCGTCACTCCGCATGCGCTTCAAGCCCGCCGTGGACACCGCCCTCCGGTCACGACGGGGATCGCCACCGCCGCTGTGCATCTCACGCTCGGCCCGCTCGCGGCGCTGCCGGAGAAACGCCTCCATCCTCCCCCAGACACCCTCGACGAGATGACCGTACCGCTGGAAACCATCCACGGCCAGCTCAAACCCCTCGTCCGACTCGCCTAGCCATAGGCGCTGCTTCTCGCGTAACAGTGCGCGACTATCGCCGGTGGCGGTGATATATGGCGTCGAGGACGTTGTGCGACATAGCGGAAAGATGCGCGGCGATGTTGTGCTGAGCGCCTCGAGTAGGCACGTCTGCGCATCCTGCATCGCCCTAGCCTCTGTCCCATCAGACGGGTCCTTGCGCGGCGGTCGAACGCCCGTCCACAGCAAGTACACAGGCGCCTTTGCAAGGTGCATCGTCTCCAGAACGTGCACGCGGCCTCGGCTCGCCGACGTGGGCGTGGCTGCCGGCACGCCCACGGCCTCCTCCATACACCGCATCAGGATGAACATGCTCGCGCAGTGCGGGGCACCGTGCACCAGCATCAGCGCACCGCCTGTAGCAACATACGTCAGCGCCGTTTTCAGCTGCGGTACGAGGAGGCTGAACCAAGGCAGGATGGGCGCCGCTGCCTGCGCGCAGGTTGACGGCGAAGAGTCGGTCAGCGATGTATCAACGTAATCTGCTCCACCGCGCGCACTCGCGCCCAGCATCACACCACCGCCCGGCACCGAGGCAGACGCCAAGGTCGCCTCTTCCGCTCTCTCCCGCCGTTGTCGCTGGCCATGATCAAGCACAGCGCCGCCGTTAACAAAGTGGAAGCGCGGCGCCGCCGCGGAGTTCGACTTGAACAGCGATGCTGATAGCGGCAAAACGTCAGCTGTGCAGACAGCCGAGGATGCGCGGGGCGCTGCCTGTGCCTGCATTCTTGTCGCGCAACTCTCACCTTCCATAAGTGCGTACGCCGCCGAACGATTCCACGTGCTTGGCGGCTGCGTCACATCGCCGTCAAGCAGCACGAACGACGCGGCGCTGCACGTGCTTTTCTGAAGAAGCAGCGGGTCCACCTCGATGCCGCCGTCTGCGCGCGCCAGCGTTACACCAATACCACGCCATCCTAAGTCCTCCACAAGGTACTTGGACACGCCGCCCGGCGCGCAGCCGAGATCTAAAAACAGCGGCGCAGGCGACACAGGTTTCTCGTCAGCATGACTGCTTTCAGACGAATTCACCTTTGGGGTAGCCCTGAAGAAGGCGCTTGCCGCGTGCTGGGTGATGCGCCGCGCATGCTGTCGATAGCGCTCGGCCAGAACGGTCACGTCCGCATTCACGAAAGCCGTGGTGCCCTCACCTACTTGAGTCCCGCGCTTCACCGCCAGTTCGGATGCGGACCGAGAGGGGCTGGCGACGGTGGCGCCAGCTGCCGACGAGCGCGTCGTGTCTGCCTGCCGTCGCGCATACCACTCATCCAATGCTGACGATCTCCACCCCCGCTCACGCTCCTCCTGCAGCCGACGGAATACCACTGAGTGCTCCAGGAGGTACGAGCGCCACCGCTGCGCTGTCAGGTACAAGGTAGCACTCACGCCTCCCTCCGCTAACGTCGCCGCCGGTGGCGGCGGTAATTCCAGCGACCCGTTCATCGAGACTGCGATGGTGCTGAGCCTCACGTGTAAGTTTGACGAAATCAAGGCACGTCAAGCACCACGTGTGCATGTGTGTGTGTGTGTGTGGCCTATGTACGCGTAGGCGTTTGCATGTTCGGAGCGTGCGTGACAGTGAAGAGGGTATGGTGAAGCAGAAGGGTTGGGGAGTGGTAAAACGAGGCGGGCGATGGCGGTGCCAATCTCTGCAGAGGTGGGCCAGCAAGCAGCTGCGTGCACGAAAGGGGCTGAGAGAGAGCGGCAGTGACCACCCACAGAAGAGAAAGCACAGAAAACGGGCAGGGCTCTGAACGCGCCCAATGGGGCGCCATCATCCGACACGCAAGCTGCCTCGTCCCGTCCTCCTTTCAGAGAGATACTTGTGCTCGATCGGCATCGCAGCCGCCACAACGTATCTTTGCCAGTGTACCGTTGCGCGACTGCTCTAGCCGATCCCGTGATCGCGAGCGCGCGGGTGGGGGGCCGTGATCGGGGAGGTGGAGGCCTCGACGCTGACAGCTACTGGAGCCATCACTGTCCTCCTTCTTTTTTAGTCGTCGAGGCGCATATGCCCTGGTAAATGTGTGTGTGTGTGTGTGTGTGTGTGTGATGGCGTGGCGCATCCTGCACTGAGCCGCAGCTGAGCCCCCTCCCCCATCAGGTACTCCTCGTCCTCCTCCCGTACACCCACGAGCGAGAGAGCGAGCAACGTGGGCACACGGGAGAGCACAGACTCGCGACGCGCACGCTCTGGCTCACCAACCTAAGCGCTCGCCCCCTTCCTCCTGGATGGAGGATGGCAACCAAGTGAGTCCGCACATTCCCGTAAAGCGCACATGCTGTGATCAGAGCTCACTCTCAGCGAAGCCACCATCAGGGCCGATGGACGCACACAACACCAAACAAAAGAGGAATGGAAGCTGCGCAAGTACGCACACGCGCGCGCACAGCCAGGGAGCGTGCTCTCCTTGAACAGGCCGTGACGAGGTGCATGAGAGAGAGAGCCTCACGTTCCGCTCTCGCACTGGGTGGGGGAGGGGGAGCGGGTCCTCTTGCTTTGCGCATGATTCGGGGCACACCGCCGCCTCTTCTCGTAGCGTGGGTGCAAGAAGGGCAGGAGTGGCGTGGGGAAGCGAAGTCACCGTTCGCCCTCGCCTCCCCTCCACCCCTTCTTGGTGGATCTGCGAGGCCGTCAGTTGGCGCCAGGGTTCTTCTTGTTGTGCTCCAGATTGTACACGTACAACTGTTTCAGGACGCGGTCAGTGCACTGGCCAAACGCCACGTTTTCCTTGAAACAGTCTGAGGCCCACTGGTCGCCTGCCGCCCTCTGGCACACCACACCAGCGTCGTACTCCCTCTTGCAGAAGATTTTGGCGATGCCCTCGAGGTAGGCGGACTTCTGCCGCTGGCACACAAAGTTGATGTCATCGTTGATACGGGATCGCAGGCACTGCTCCAAGGCGATGCGCTGCTCCTTGTACTCCTCCACAAACCGGTCGGCCTGCTTGTTGAACTCCTTCGTGTTGCGCGACATGTCCAAACGGCGTACGAGCGCCACGCACTGCGCGTGCGTTTGTGCGTAGGGGGAAGGGGTATGACCTGCCTGTGCGCGTGTGTGCGTGTGCAAGCGGGTCCAAGGCGGCTGTGGGTCCCCTCGTGCGACATGGAGAAAGAAGCCAGATTCAGGTGGCGGTGAGTTTGGATTGGGACGAAGATGTATAGGACAGAGGAGAGGAGCACCGTCGATGTGGCGCGAAGGCGAGCAAGCGCTGCATTGTGGAGCGCCAGAGAGACACGCACGTAAATGGGGGGAGGGGGTCTTAGCGTGAACACATCGCGCACTTGTAAGACAGCGAGCGCACATCGCCGCCCCCACAACCGGACAGGTAGTGCAGATCTTTGTGTGACCCTTTCTTTGTCTTTATCCATGGCACACGTGGATGGAGTTACTCTCTTAAGCGGCACACACACACACACGCACACACACTAGCGCACACGCACAGCACAGGCACGCGCTCTCGCATTCGCATACACCTCTGCGAGCTACGTAGGTCAAGTGACGTAAGCGTAGAAGCAGAGACTGAGAGACCAGGGCAGTCGACTGCAATCATCACGGGCTTCATCCCTTCTGAAGGGAATCACAGCACACAGCATCGCCAAACCGCCACCACCACAACACCACAAACGCACGTGCACACAAAGAACGAGGCAGTGGTACCACAGGAGTGTGAGCCGAGGACACAGAATAAAGATTAGCGAAAAAGGGTAGGCCGGAGTGCGATGGCTAGCAAGCGGTGATGAGGAGAGCGTCTCCAAGGCGCCCCATGGATTCGTGCACGCCTAGCTTTCTCATCCTCGATCCCCCAGCAGCATTTCGCCTCTTGTGGGCTCTCTCCCACTCGCATCTGCCCTACCTGTCGCGGCAGTGTACGGAGTGTCACCTGATCCTGCCCTCCCAGGCTCTTCGACTACTGAGCCGCACCACCGTCATGACGGCACTCCAGGAACATACGCACGCCAGACGTCCCTACCAGGCGCCCCGACAGCACGGCGCGTGCATGCAGCGCACTGCCCTCGTCTGCGAACGAAACAAGAAGCCTGTGATGCTGCTGACCTTGGTAGGGGTCCCACTCGCCGCCATCGGCGTCACTATCGTTGTCAGCATCTTGAATAGGCGACGGCTCGGACGCGGCTGCAGCTGCGGTCGCCGGCAGAGGTTCATCTGGTGTGTCTATGAAGGAAAGAAGTCCAGGAATGCCGCTTAGCGCACGCTCCGCCAAGTTTTTCGAGGCCGGCGGTACCAGGAAGCAGTCGACCAGGCACGCCTCATGGCTGCACTCCGTCGCTGATGTGGGGACGTACTGCACCTTCCAGCGCCGGCCGTACACCTTGCGGTTCTGCAGCTGGCGGAAGAAGAGCTGCGCGGTGGCCTTGCTATCCACCTCAACACACAGTGTTGCGTTGCCGATCTCCTCGATCAGCCGTACGTCCTTTATGTGCTGCTGCTGCGCCGATGAGAAGAAGCGGCGCACAGTGTGATTGTACACCTTCTTGTAGTTTACCGGAAGGTTGTTCAAAATGACAGAGCCGTGGTAGATGACAGGGTCTTTGTGCGACGTCAGCGTCGAGGTGGACTTGGGCTTGCCCGTCACAGTTGCGCCGCGCTTCGCCGCCGCCGCATTCCGCTGCTGCTTCGGAGGCGACGAGCTTTTCGAGAGAGGGGCCGAGGTGGGCATGACAGAAATGAATGTCCGCAGGGAGGTCCTCTACGTTACGTGCAGTCGCATCGACGAGTCGTGAGGAGTGACGGGTTTACGAGTACGTGCATATGCGTGTGCATGTGTGTTTGTGTGTGTGTGTGTGTGCGCGCGCGGCGATGCAGCCGAGATAGTGAGAAAGCAGGAAATCCGAAAAGCGAAGAGGAGAAAGAGGGAGGTGAGACCCCTGCCCATTGCATTCTGGGCTGCTGGTGAGCGCGAGGGCGCATAGTGCGATACAGGCGGTGGGGGAAGGCAAGTCAGCGCATGCGCAATCACTTCTTTTCGCGTGATGGGATACGCGACCTCATTCCTAGATTTGAATACGTGCATCCATGTCTGTCCGTCTGCGAAACACGCAAGCAGACATCTGTGTATGGGTTCATGTGCGCATTCGCCGCGGTGCTTGATAATATCGATGCCCTTGCCGATGCTCCTCCCCGCAGGGGGTCCCCCCTCCCGGCACGCGCGTACAGCGGGCGTACAGAAGAAAAGCAGTGGGAACAGAGCAAATAGTTGAGGGAGGAGCGCGTTGCCTATCCCCATGGGTGCGGGCGTCGGTGCTTGTGTACCCGACGCCGCTATCCGTGAGGCTATGTGCATCGTGGAAGCACCTGATGCAGCGCATGTATCCACTTTGCCATCTCGTAATTCTGGAAGGTGCTGGGGCTCGCGTCCAGCTCCGCGGGAGGCAGTGCACCGGCAGAGGAGCGAGACGACGCTCTGGCGGCAGCCCCCACCGCAGAGAGAGAGGAGCTGCCGTCTCCTGCTGTGCCAGCTGCTCTCTCGCGGCGTTGCGCGTCGCCTGTGCCCAGAGGGTCAGGCGAGGACTGCGACGGCGACGGCGAGCTGTCCGGTCGCTTGAGCCAGTCGAGGTTTCTCACCCGCCCCTCAGGCAGAAGACTCTCGATTCGCTCCAGGACCCGCGCCGCGCTCGCGGCCGTCCAGGGGTGCCGCATCGCCTGCTGCAGCACACGGACGCACCACAGACTTACTGCCACCGGGCAGTTGCGCTGCAGCGCCGACAAGCAGCGAAGCAGCTCATCGCACCGCACCTCCGCGCTCATCGACGGCCCATCATCGTCCTCGTCCGGCTCCTCACAGCTGGTGCCATCACCGCTGATGGCGAAGCCTTGCATGTAAGCAGCCTTATCGTCCGACTCGAGCGGAGTCGACTGACACACTGGCGGTCCCCACATCGGAGACAAAGTAGCAGAATCGGACCCGTCGCTGGATCTGGTGCTGTTTTCGTTATCGCTGCTGCTGCCGATTGCGCTGCTGCTGCTGGTCTCACTCCAGTTCCCGTCCGTGTCAGAAGGAAGGTACGCCATCATCGACAAGCGTGCCAGCGCGGTGGCGATGGTGCCGTTGAGATGATGCGCTGAACGAGAGGAGGAAGGCGAGGGCACTCGGGGTACTGGGCCGTAATCATCATCATCACCTCTACCAGTGGAACCGCCGTGTCGCCCATGTCGAGGCCAGTGCCCATCACCACCTGGCATTCGAAGCGTTCGCGCAGCCGCGCAAGAGGAGGAGACGCCCTCCTTCACGGCAGCCGCGCCGCCGTCCGGCGCGGGGTCGTTCAGCATCATGTTGTCGCCACCACCAGCGCGCTGCTCCGATGTGCCGACCTTGAAGGTGACGCTGCGGCTAGCTGCGTCGTCGGTGAGAGGCAGCGACGCCGTGTTGAGGGTGTCATTGAAGTGCTGCGCCGGCTTTCGCGTCGGGACCGGCACTTCACCACCCACTTTGGGCATGTAAACGTCATAAAATCTGCCTTCACTGGCGTAGATGTGAGTACCACCGCGCACGACCTGCAGCCCGCCGCTGGCAGTCCGGTCGTTGTCGCTGTCGCTTCGTGTGCTGCTGGAGCTACTACTTTGGCTCGAGCTACCAGACGCCGTTCGCGCGTGTCGACCGTGATACTGTGAGTTGCTGCTACGGCCACTGCCTGTGCTAGCGTTGCCATCGGAATCGCCGCGGTCACAGTGCAGGACCGGGCGACCGTCTCCACCTCCACTGACGCTGCCATCCTTGCGCGACAACGCCTGAGGGGTGGGATACATGGGCGGCTGCGAGCTCCCTGCTGCGACGCGCGCGCTTAGCTGAAACCACGGCAGTGCGGCATCGCGCGCTGCGGAAGGCCGTGCCTGCTGCGACTGCGACTGAATGCCTGCTGCACCGCCCCACTCGTCCATCATTCTTGCCGTCCACGGAAGTGCCCAGGCATTCGCCGCTGTCAGCATTGGATCACCCCGCGGGTCACGCAGCGGGGCATAAAGTGTAGGCAGGTAGGCCGGCAGCAGTCGCCCCGCTCCTCTGCCGACGAACTCCGGTGATGGCAGCGGCAACGGCGACGGAGCGCCGCGCGGGGATATGACAGGGACCGCCGCCAGTTGGCCACTCAGCGAGGTGTTGTTGCTGAACGTCGTGCTGTGCCCTCCCCACATTGGCACCATCATCTCATCAGGGCTGATCTTCGAGCGCAACAGCTCCGACTGCTGCTGCGAAACCGCGCCTTGGCCAGCTGTCGACGGCGAGGATCGGGGCGACGCTGCGTTGTAGGCGGCTGCCGCCGCAGCGGCACCGGCGGTGGTGGGCCGAGGGGAGATAACAGAAAGGAGGACAGGGCTGGCACCGACCAAAGACGTCGCCGCAGCAGCGGCAGTGAAGAAGTTGCGCTGAGACGGTGGCATCGCCTGCCTTCCCTTCGCAGCCCCGTCGTGCGCGCCGGCCGCCGTGGCCAGCGACGGGACCAGCTGCTGCTGCGTTACCCATCGCTGAGCGATGAGCTCTGCAAAGTTTTGTGCAAGGTCGACCGCGCACATTGATGTCATCAGCTCGTCGTTTGCGGAGGCCTTGGCGGAGATGGCGGATGCAGCGACAGCCGGTGGTAGCCCAACAGCGGTGCAGCCACCAGGGCTAGAAACGGTGAGAGCGGAAGACTGCGACGCTACCGCGGCGGCGGCAGCGGCGGGCGACGGTGAAGGCGCGTCGGTTCTACGCAGACTCTGCCCCAGAAACGATGGTGTTTCACCGACGCTCATGGCGTCCGCAGCGCTTGCTTCCCGGCTGTTGCGCGCCCCCGCGGTAACCGCTGACGCAGATGTTGCGGCTCCCTGTGTCCCATGCGCCAATGGGCATTCTAGTCGCACGCTGGAGTCGCCACTGGGGTGGTGGTTCTCTGCAGCTGTGGCCACAGCTGCAGTAGCCGCAGCGGTGCTCGTCGTGAGCGGGCGAGTCGACTGCGCAGCAGACGCGTAGAGCAGCGTGTAGTCGTAGTTCTCCCACTCTACCTTCTCCTCCGCGGTCAAGCAGCCGACGCCCATGACACCTGGCGGACGCACCGGCAATAGCGGCAGTGTTGTCGGGCTCACCGGCGCGGGCCCCCCCGCCTTGACACCCTGAAAACCTGCCGCCGAGTTCCTTGATTCGGCCGGCGCGCCGGCTGAACCGCTGCCGGCTGTGCCTTGGCACCAGCCGCCGCCGTTGCTTCGACTGGCCGTTGGCAACGACGGTAAGGAGGCTTGCGGCACCAGGGCCACGCTGAACCACGGGTGCCGCAGCAACTCTGCCGCTGTGCCGCGCTGCTCTGGGCTGCGCTGCAGGCACAGTGATACAAACGCGTGGAAGTAGGAAGACCATGGATAGGTGCGCAACGCCGGCGCTGGCTCGCGCTGTTTCAACCACGTCATCGGCGGCTGGCCATCGGCAAGCTCAAGCGCCATCATACCCAATTCCCAGATATCCGCCGCTGCGCTGACGGCAGGGTAAGGGTCGAGGGTGTTGCGCAGCGTCGTCGTTGGTGACGCGGTCGCCTCTAGCCGTGCCAAGGCCTCGCGCAGCTGCGCCGCGCCCGCCGCCCCCGCATCAGCAGCTGCTGCTATGTGGCTATGAGACAAGCCAGGGTGTTCCCCTGCAACCTGCTCTCCCTCAACCTTGTCCGCCGCAGCTGCACCGCTGGGGTGCGGAGGCCACAGTCGCCGTAGCGCGCGGGCTTCATCGGCAGAGGAACGAATCAGCTCGGGTGCTGGCACGTATTCTGACTCTTGGATGGCAAAAAGATTGGGCGGCAGAGGAGGAGGACTGCGAACCACATCCGGTACATGCACACGCAGCGCCGGCGTAGACGCTGCGACTCTCGTGCGTCGCTGTGTGGCCGCTGCAGCAGCCGACTTGGAGCAAGCGGCTGGACGAAGGCCCTGCCTCTTAGCAGCCGCGGTGGCGGGATCAGCAAGGGCGTCTGATGCATGACGCGCTTTCTCTGAGTGCGATACAGGAGTCTTCGTCGACGTGGCAAGGGGGAGGGGTGACGACAGCGGCGATGGGTGTTGGCGCGGTCGATGCCGCATGAGCACGCAGGTCATGGCAGTGCGCAACGCGGCAGCGACAACTGCGCTAAGGTTTTCTACCAGCAGTACCTGGCGCGACCACTGCAGCGGATCTGGCGCGTACTGGCCAGCTCCGTCGCTGGCGCCATGCAGCGCGGCAGACGAGGACGTCGAAGGGCCCGCGGAACTGCTCCGGCGCCTTTCCCGGTGAGCAGTTGCGGCCGCGGGTGCATTCGTCTCGTCTCTGCCAACACTGTCGAGCTGCGGGTGCGGCACAGCTCCCACTGGACCTCGGGTTAGCACAAGCTGTGCTGCGACATCGGGCGTGCGCTCCAGCACCGTTGCAGCGTCCGGCGACAGTGATACGCCATGGTCGGCACTCGGCTTCTTGTCTGCAAGCGCAGCTTCGTCTACGGCAACTCGAGGAAACCACACAGCCGCTGGAGGCCGCAGCTCCACCCCACGTACGTAGCGCCGCGGGGCTGCGGACGCAAGCCACTCCTCCGGATCCTCTACTGCGGATGGCCACAAGCCGCGCCCTTGGCGGCTTCGACGACTGCAGCGATAGTCGCGATGCCGCGGTATAGCTGCGAAGGAACTGCAAGACGGCATCACACTCATCGGCGACGTCCCCCACAGGCCGTTCTGCAGCTGTGTCTGCGGCTCAGCAGTGCCGGGTTCCACCGCTGAGGCGCGCAGCACAGTAGATGGCAGCGTCAAAACCTCAGCGACGAGGGGTACGAGTGCGC